>NC_051063.1:157831133-158111133 GCF_004664715.2 Peromyscus leucopus
AGCCAGAAGAGGGCATTGGGTCTCCTGGGGTTGGAGTTACAGATGGTTGTGAGCTGCCATCTTGGTGCTTGAAGCCAAACCTGGGTCCTCTGGAAGTGAGTGCTCTTAACCATTGAACATTCTCTCCCGCCCCTAGTTGAGATTTCTTAATGGGAGCACTTACAGCTATAAACTTCCTTCTTAAGGACTGCTTTAGCCATGTCCCAGAGGACCTACTAGGTTGGTCTGTCCTTTTAATTTGTTGCAAGGAATTATTCCTTCCTTGATTTCTTTGGTGACTCAGCTATTCATTCAAAAGTATATTGTTCAAGCTCAAGGTATTTTTGTAGTTTCTGAAGTTTCTCTTGCTGTTCTTTTTTCTTTTCTTTCTCTCCACTGTAGACTGAAAGGATACAAAGAATTCTCTCTCCCTCCCTTCCTCCTTCTGTCCACCTTACCCACTTCTTACCCCACCCCACCCCCACCCTTGTCTGTCTTTCTGCATTTGCCAAGGGTTGCTTTGTGGCCTATGATATGATCAGTTTTGGAGATTCCCTGTGTTGTCGAGAAGAATCCCTGTCTGTCAGATGGAATATCCTATAGATATCTGTCCATCCAGCTGGTCTGTGGTATATTAGCTCTGAAATTTCTTTGTTGACTTTGGAAGACTATCTCAGTTGCTATCTTGTTGCTATGATAAAATACCCAGGCAACAGCAACTCAAGGGAAATAAGATTTATTTTGGCTCATAGTTCCGGAGTCCATCATGGCTAGTAATTCATGTAGCAGGAGCCTGAGGCAGCTGGTCACATCACATTCCTGGTCAGGAAGCAGAGGGAGATGAGTGTTTGTGCTTCTAGCTTTCTCCTTTTTATGTAGCTCAGGACCCAAGCCCAGGGAATGGTGCTGCCCTATTTAAGGGTGGGCCTTTGTACCTCAGTTAACTCAGATAACCCCTCACAGGTATGCCAGGAGGCTTGTCTCCTAGGCGATTCTAGATCCTGTCAGACTGACAATAGTAACCATCATAAAGTCCTAAATATGAGAGTGGGGTATTGAGGCCTCTCACTACTATTATGTCAGGACCTATGGCCATTCATGCTTTTCAGTGTTTGACGAAATTGGGAGCCCCAATCCTGGGTGTATAAATGTCTACCATTGTTGATGGATTGTTCCCTCTATTAATATTTAATGGCCTTCTTTATCTCTTTTGTTTTTAAGTGTTTAAGTCTACCTTATCAGATACAATAATAGCTATGTCTACTTGTTTACAGTTTCCTTTGGGTTGATTTCCATCTTTTGACTCTCAGTTTGGGGGCATTTTTGCTAGTTATGTATGTTTCCTAGAGTTTTTTTGGTTCTTGTGTTTTGATCAGTCATTCAGTCTGTTTTTATATTGGTGACTTTAGCCCGGTTACATTTAGGTTATTATTGAAAGGGACTATTACTTCCTATGATTTTGTTTGGCAATATTCTGGTAGACTTGGAAATATTCTGGTATTTCTTCTCTGTTAGTTTGGGGGTTGCTCATCTGCTGTGTTGGGCATGATTGGTTCTTCCCTGACTCTTCACCGTTCACCTGCACCTTTCTTTCCATAGCTCTTATGGATGAGGTAGTCTTTCTTCTCCCTTTATAGGATTCTTTTAAGAAATTTTTGCAGTGCTGGACTGGTTGTCATTACTGCTTATGTTTATTTTGAAACATCCTCATTTCTCTGTTAGTTTTGGAAGATAATTTTGCGGGTATAGTAATCTTTATTGGTAGTTATTTGCTTTCAGGTCTTGAAACATATTGTCTCATGCTTTTCAATCATTTTTATATCCCACCCCTTACCCCTAAGAAGACAAGGTCTGCTGGATAGCCTAGAACTCACTGTAGACTAGACTGGCCTTGAGCTCACAGAGATATGCTTTCCTCTGCCTTCCAAATGTTGGAATCAAAGGTGTGCACCACCACACCCAGATATTTTTACATTTATTCTATTCTCACTGATTTCCTCTTAGCTATGGCTAATTTTTTTTCTTATTCTTATATTTAATTTCAAACTAGAATCTTTTGTTGACTACTTTGTTAATTTTTGTTTTGTTTTGTTTGGAGACAAGGTCTTACTGTGTAGTTCAGGCTGACAGTCAACTTAAAATCCTCATGCCTCCATCTGCTGAGTGCTGTGATTGGAGGTATGTACCATCATAGCAAGATAGAATTTTCTTTATCTTTTTATTCTGGAATTACTTTGCTTTATAGGAAGAATTCCAAGACAGAGTTTTTCATATACCCTTACTCACTTTCAGTGTGATTGTGTTTCCTTATATGTCAGCCATCAGGTTAATGTGCTGTGAGGATCAATTGTCAAACCTGAGAAATTAACATGACATAATAGTGATAAGTACCTACAGTGTCCTAGGGTACCTATTGCATTCAGCCGTCTCATCTTCACCCTATCCTGTCTGTGGCCATTTCTGGTTTCTTGCTTTTTCAGGACCTTCATACTTTTGTATACTTTTGATAATTTTATAGAATAGCTTTCATTTTTGATTTACTAATATTTTCCTATGAGTATTGTGCAGTTCACCTTTGGAACAGTGACAGGTGACATGCCAGCATTAGCTTTCCATGCTGATGTAGTCAGATAACTGACAGAAATGACTCAAGGGAGGAAAGACTGATTTTGCCTGGAGTTCAAGAGGGTGCTGCCCATCATTGCTGGAGAGGCATGGCAGAGTTCTTGGCAGTAAGAGTGTGGCCCTGGGATTCTCACATCCTGTGGACTAGGAAGCAGAGAGAGCTGGCCACAAGATAACCCTCCAAGTCCACCCTTCAGCGACCCATTTCCCTCAGTTAGGCCCCAACCTCCTAGAACAATGCCACCAGTTGGGGAGTAAGTATTGGATGAGCGAGCCTGTGGGGACATGCACTGTCAACTGCAGTATGCCTCTCTACGCATGTCCTATTCAGATGTTGATCCCAATGTTACTGAACTGACATCTGATTAATTTCTTCCCCAGAATGCCAGGCTTATTTTGCTTGGATTTCTTCTTATGCTATGGTGTAATGTCTCTTGAGAAAGACTCATCTCATCTGCTTCCTTCTGTTGGGCATGCTGAGTCTTGTCCTAGTATCGAAAAACTCTGTGCTATTGTTGATGGTGGGATGGCAGCCTTCTCATGCTAGAATGGGGAGCTTTGGGGTTAGAATCAGGAGCTTTTGGATGACCTCTATGTTGGGCCATTGCTTGGAGTTTCTCAGTTAATTCCATGGCAGGGTATGGCTTACATCTGGGCCCTGGTGAGGGCCGGCCCATAGCGTGTACCCATGTACAACTCCTCCAGCTTTCCCTCCTTGGAGCTTAGGCAGCCTGAAGCAGGTTTTCTTGTTTTGATAGTGGGAAAATCTCTAATAATGGAGACTTTCACCAGCTCCCTCTTCCTGAATGATCTTAACTCTAACTCATTAGTTGAGCCTAAAGGCTTGCCTTCCACCTCTGTACTTTAAAGACAAGAAGTTTGTGTTTAGGGACCAGGATAAAGTTCTAACCTAATCTTAACAGTAGTTTCAGCTTTGGTTTTTGAAATGTTTTTTTTGTTTTTTTGAATTATTTTATTATTATTATTTTTAAATCTGCTACTGGTGATTTTTATAATTTTCTTGCAAGTGAGGCTTTCAAGTTGAGAAGGTCTCTGTTATATTTTACCCAGCATCCTTTGACATTTTCTAGCAGGAGGGCAGGTGGCACAGTGTGCTATGCTGGAATCCTTTCCTCTGTGTAGAGATTATGGTAATCTCCCAACCCCCACCCCGCTCCTGCCCCAGGATAGTAACATTCCAATTTTCAGTAGTTTGCCTGAGTTGGCAAGGTGGGTCCAGTGGTCAGGTCAAAGAAGAAACAGCAGTGTTCTCAGAGACAAGCAGAAGGATTCAAACTTGAAGGAATGAGTCTTTGAGATGAATCAGCAACCACTTGAGTCAGACACTGTACTAGGCATTCAGGTAGGCTGAGATCTCAGGAGCATTAGAGCCTGGGTCAGTAAGCTGTCACCTACACAAGGATGCTATTGTTTAAGGAATAGGTTATAGCCTGTTGTGAGCAGTATGGGTTTTGGGAAACTAAAGTATTCTCTTTGGATGCAAGGTATTTATTGCCCATGTACATTGGGGTCTGGCAGCTTAAAGGGGTGGACTCGGGTCAGTGACAGCTTGGTGTCACATGTCCAGGGAGGACTGGCTCTACTGGTGGAAATGACAGTGAGATGTCAGCCTGTTCTCAGGCTGGGTAGGCTCCATCATCCACTTGCAGTGGCAGAGGAGAAAAGTAAGTTTGATTTTCTACAGTGACTGGAAATCTTTCAAGGGGCTCTTGTTAGGAGCTTAATTGAGGTAGCCAAGGAGCAGCACTCAGCAGCTCTTCAGGAAGGCGGAATTTGCAAATACTCGCTTGGAACTTGAATGTGTTGAAAATGTGAAGCCCCCTTTGGCCTGTGGAGGCTTTCTGCAAGGCCTGGAATCCTCCGCTCTGTGTTTTAGTGTCTTCACACTTGTGTGTGGCTGTTGCATCTTCAGGCTGCTGTCGAGTGGGTCCTTGAATGAGAATAGCTTGAAGAAGTTAGAATGGTCTCAGAACCATGCAAAAACCCGAAGAACTGGGGAAATTTTCTGAAATGCTGTTGCTTCCAGAAAAGCAAGGTGGTTGTTCAGTAATTATGTACATTAAAGAGTACAGAACACAACAGGAGGACCTCCGATTGTTGTTATATTAGGTTGGTTTTAAGACTAAAATATTTTGATAAATCACTTTTTATGTTATAATGAGATCAGCTACTTAGGGCTTGGGATGGAAAATTCCACGATGCTTAATATGAACTTGATTAGAGAGCATCTTTTGTGCCAGTAAATCTCAGGAACACAGATGGATTTGGGGGTTCTGAGGGTTGTATGTGGATGGCTTAGAACACTTGCGCCCTGCTGTTCATCTTGTTCCTGTCCTCCATCATTGTGACACTCCCTGAACCTCATAACTACTCAGACTGAAAGAACTCATGATGTTGGAGTGTCCTGACCAGACAGACCTGGTGAGTTGTGGAGCTGTGGCAGCTGTCAGCTAGGGGACACCTTTCCAGTGGCTGTCATGTGAGTCACTCCCACCCAGCATTCTCTTGCTCTAGAAATTGAAAATGGCAGATCTCTGTGTCCTCAGAGTGGCAAACACAGCTGGCTTTAAATTTTCTTTTTCTTTTTCTTTGTTTTTGGCAGACTAACTCCTTTCTGCAAAGAAGATGAACTAGGATTAGAAGAAATCAGATGTGTGTATTTGGTATGCAATATTTTTGTATTACAAATAGCTACATTCTAACCCACATTAACCCCATGATATGTGAATTTTGCCAACTCCTGCTGTGTCTTTTAAATCAAATCCAGTAAATCACTATGAATGCTCTAATTTCTAAACAAACTAGTCTTCCATAGAGGTACTTTAACACTGTACTGCAAATTAGACAACCTAAGACGGATGGACCATCTTTGTTAATTATGTAGTTTAATTGATCAAAACTACCAGATAGGATTTTATTTATAGCGGTTTTGCTTAGTATCAAATTCTATACTATTAAAGAGCTTGTAAGTCATATATTTGGGGGGTCATTAAGATATAAGCCATTATTTAGCTTCTGTTAACCTTATTAAGTACCTTTTTTTTGGGGGGGGATCTAGCTCCTGTCACAATATGAAATTGCTTTTAATTGAGATGACCAACTTCCATTAGATTGTTCGACCCCCATTGTGTGGACGAACACAAAGCACTTTTCATTTTTGCTCTATTGATCGAGCAGCAATTTGCTTGAACTGCATTCAAAACCTGGTGGAGAAAGATGGGGAAGGTCTCTTTAAAGGCGCATTTTCCCTCTGCCCTGCCCTGCCCCGCTGTTGGCTTGTAGCTAATTCTGCACGCCAGTAGGGAGCAGTGGTGAGCAGAGGCCCAGACAGAAAGCTGCCAGTCAGCAGTGATAGATTATTATTCGTTTCTGTTATAGGTGGGGTGTGCAGTCGGTTACAGTAATAATTACCAGGAGTAGAGGGTTTCCTAGGCAACCAACTTCCCCCCCTCATTCATGCTGTTGCCGAGAGTGTCTGGAAAGCATGACATTGCTGTATTCTGAGGTCTGTTGCCCCCCTGCTGCTCCAGGTTTGAGGTTAGTTACAGCATCATAAGATGCTCTGAAGCATAGAGAGCTCAGGCTGGGCTTAAAAAGCATGCCAGTGAGAGGGCCTCTCCTCCCTGGCTTCCCTGCTAAGGACCAGAGTTCTGAAAATGCAGATTCTCCATCCTGCTTGGCAACAAGGTTATGAGCTCTCAGTCTCAGAGCCCTCTCATTTTCCATTATTTTGGAGACTATGGATGATTCCATTTTAAAAGTTTTATTATGTCAGGAAAATGTGCAGAAACCAGACCTTGTCTTAGGATTTGAGTCAGATAAATCAACGGGCAGCTGTCATAGCTAATCATGGCAGTACATGTGGCTTATTCATCTTATGAAAATGGACCCTAAAGAGGAAGGTAACTTCCTGCAGGAGCAGGCACGGTCCTGTATGTGGTAGGAAAATAATAGACACTGCATCTGTTATCTGGGCGCTGTGCATGAATCACAGCATCCTACATCCGGGGCTCTCTAATCTTTCATTTTAATGAACTTACATCGAGTGCTGTGCAGTGATAAAAAGTAGCATTTGTTTGTGTCTGCTCTGAAGAAAGATAGTGATTCGGGCTTCAGTCTTAGATGTGAAATGTTTATCCATTTCCCAAGCAGAAGTCACAAATAGAGTTAACAGTCCAGATCTTGTTCTGGGCTAGGACGCTATGGGAATGCTTGGTCCCACATACCAGACCCATCTGTTACCTCAGTTCCCAGTGAGATTGTCAGCATCTGTCATGGAGCCACCACTGGTGCTAGTTGTGACCAGTAGTTTCCTTGTGTGTGAAACTACTACTCCAAGTAGTTTTCTTGGAGGCCAGGGAGCCTCCTGAAGAAAGATGGTAAAGGAGTGGGCTCTGGCTCCTTATACGGTCTCACTGTCCATCAGCGGAAGAGCTCCCTGGTGTGCTTGCCGTGCATACATATGCTTGTTTCTTCTTGTCTTCCTGCTGGTCACAGTGGTTGGGAACCTGTGGTGAAGCATCAGAAGCAGGAAGGATGCACGGGGCAGTAGGACCTGATTTTCTGAGAGGCCAGAGACAAGAGCTCTGGGCCCTTTGATTTACCAGGATGCCTGGAGGAGAGTCATTTCCTGCCCCTGATCTGGCTTCTGCTTTGGTACCAGAACATGGGCCCTCATGCTCAGCTACACTGGACTGACAGACTCTGCTTCTCCCCAGCTGCCCAAGTGTGCCCTGAGCACCAACTGGGAGTATCCTGCCTCCAATTACTACAAGGCACCATGAAGGCACAGAAATTTCCAGTCACCCTCCTAGATATAGGCTTGTGGGTTGAGTCACTAAAAGTGAAATATGCGGTCTGTGTTTTTGATAGGGATACTGTAAAATGTAATTGGCTAAATGAATCCATCAGGCTGGGGTCATCTGAAGTTTAGGCTCACTTTAAATACTTTAATAATATTTTACAAAAGTGTTTATAAGCTAAAGCTATGAGGCTAACACCTGCTAGCTCAAACAGTTTTATCAAGTAATTCCAGGTTTTCTTGAAAACCATTAAACAACCTAAACAAGGGAGTGGGTCTCTTTGAACACAGTGGTCTAATAGACTTCACAGTTTAGCCAAGGAAATAATTTTTGATTTTCATATTGCATATCTCTAGTATAAATTATTTGAACTGAAGGGCCTCGCCAAACTAATGGTACAGGTTAGATCATAAATGATACCGATTTACAACGAATTAAAGACCTACAATGAGGTCATCATTTACTGACAGACAACTACCCTGGTAAGAGGAAGGCAGAGAAGTGGGTCCAGTGAGGCCTCTCAGAACTCTGATTAAAAGCCACCCCTTGCTTTTCCTCATCCACATCTCTGAATTCTGGGAGAAGAAACAATGTCTTAATTTTTAGAACAGACAGTCTTCTGTTGATAAAAATGATGAAATTATATTAAAAAATAAGTTGGGATGTGCCTTCATTATGAGCCTGCTCTTGGTTATTTTTTTGGGGGGTTGTTGTTTGTTTTTCTTTAAATAATCAAGCAATTTCAGGAAACATTGTTAAAATCTTAAGGTTAAAGCATTCTTTTTCTTTTCTGTCTCAAGATTACTCTGCACCCTAGACAAAGGGAATATTTAAACTGTTAAATTTGAACAGAGATGCAGTCTGCATATGACTTCTCTGAAGCCCTATAAAAATTCTTCAAAATTGCCTATTCACTCAAATTTACTGAGTGTAGCAAAAATGTCAAAGGCATAAAGTCAGAGAAGATTGAATAAAATAATGCAGAAAGACAGATTAGTCATGCACAGACCCACACAGCCTTTCAGAGCGTACAATACCACTCTTTATTACCGTTCTATCTTTACAAAGACTACGTTCAATACATGGAAGATGATACATGGCCAGCCATGTCATCTGCCTGTGATTCCAGCACTCATTTATCTGGGCCCTTTTCACAGTGACATTGATGAGAGATCGCAGTGTTTTCAGAGTATTGTTTTATTTATCATATATAATGGCTGGGGAAAAAATAGGAATTATGTCACCGATAGCACATAAAAGAGTCGCACAGAAGCTTCTGTCACAAAGTTTGGTGAAGCCTAGGACAAGGGGGCTCCTGTCCGTTCATTTCTCAGTTTTCTCCCCTGCTGCCTGCCTCCCCCATACCATCCCCCCAAGATCTGTGTGCTGATAATGGTTGAGAAATAGAAAGCAAATGTTTCATTCGGTCAAATGTCGGAAATCCCAGCGCTTGTAAAAACTCCGGTCATTATGGTTTTTTTGTTGTTGTTGCTGTTCAAGTATAGGGCCCATTTTAATGACTCGGGAGTCACTGAGTGTGGGTTCTGAATTTGCAAAGGGAAAGAGACCGATTATCAGCCACAGTTTTGTAGCTTGCAAATTTAATAAAGAGCAGCCCTTAAGATAGAATTTCTTAGGCTGCCACAATTGACAAAAGCCAGCTATGTGGAAATGTCAACAGCAACCCTCATCAGCAGGCTGCAATGTTGTGCAATCAAGAGAGCACCATAGCTCCATATAAACAAATGTATAGAATGTGCAGGGGGCAGGGCTCAGGACCCAGGATCTCAGGGCTCGGGGGACAACTGGCATCAGCTTGCAGTGGGAACATGTTAAGTGATTCTGGGGCGGGATGTTCCCTTCTGCGACCTCTGAATTGCAGGAACCAGTGCTGTCCACATTTTTTAAAGAGAATGTCAGGGAGAGTGGCTGAACTGGTGACAGCCTATTATAAAATAGACTGTCTTGCCCTGTGCTCTTTGGGGTGCATCCCATTGCCATGCTTTTGGTGTGGTCAGAAGAGAAAAGACAACTTGTATATGTTGGGGGTGTCTTGTGTTAGAACAGAGAGCCACCTCCATTCACACACTACTAAATCTTGAAACCTTTCTGTTAAGCCCTGTTCTGGGTACTTGTCCCCTCAGTGAAGGCTTGGGAGCCATGCACCCTGGGTGGCACTCCAGCCATACCGTTTCATAGCTGACCAGCCCTTGGACAAGCTACCAGTTTTTTATTTGTTCTCCAGTTCGTTGTAGAAGGATGGGATGGATCCTGTATATGGAGGTGCTCAAATGTGAGGCAGTCTATTCTGCAGGGGGTGAGGACACATTTCTGTATCCTCTGGAGAGGTTTGCTGTGATCCTAGGTTTTGTTTTGGCCTCTACTGGACTGGCAGGCTGAACACATGAAGGATCTGCAAATGAACAGAAACTCAGAGACAGAAAAGCCTCCCCAGGGTCTCTAGTCTCAGTGTCTCCAGTGTTACTGTATCCAGTAGTAGAGACAAATGGACTCCAGGGGTAGAGAGGCAGAGAACTTAGGGTAATGTGCATCTTTCCAGCTTTTTCTGGGGACAGCAGAAATCTTGGGTGGAGTGGTACACACACACACACACACACACATCCTGGGGGTAGAATTTTGGGTCTTACTTGCTAAGCAAGTGCTTATATAGCTAGACCCTAACCCCACAATACTGGTAGGTTCTAGGCAAGCTCTCAACTCCCGAGCAATGTTCCAGGCACAAAGCCCCAGAAATCTTGAATGGTGCATGCCAATCCCATCCCTTTGCATCTCCTTTCCCATGCTTCCTTTTTTGTCTCCCTCTCTCCATTCTTCTTTCCTTTCCCTCTGTCCTTCCTTCCCTCCCTCCATTTTTCTCTACTGCCTCGTTGCTCTCTTCTTTCTTCTTTTCTTCCTCTTTTCTTTTTCCTCCCTTCTTTTCACTGGCTGGCCAAGTAAACCTATGACACTGTCTTCAGTCCCCACCTGGGGCTGGCTACCAGGTACCAGCCATTCCTGAACCAGCATGTCTACTCCATGCACGAATGACGGTCTGGCACACACCTGTGGTACGTTGCTCAGTAGTGGGTCCTGGATGAGTGAGAGGGTAAAACCAAGACTACACTTTGAAGTAGGCCATGTGATACACCCCCTGTAACCAGTATGGATGGATCAGTTCTACCATTACCAGGCACTGCCCAACCACCCCGGAAGTTCCTTCTATTCTCTGGGAAGGCTCCAGCAAGCAGATGTCCCAGAGAGGGGGGCAGGGAGCTAGGGAGAGGCAGCAGTCTGCTTCTTCGTTGCTGGATTCCTAATGATTCAGATGAGGGAGAAACATGTATTTATATAAAAGCAGGCAAGATGACGCACGCTTGTAATCCCAGCACTTGAAAGTGGAGGCAGACGCTCAAGGTCATCCTTGACTACATAGTGAGTTTGAGACTGGCCTGGGATATATGAATCCCTGTCTCAGACAAATATGTATTTATTTAGAAATCTGAATAGTAGCAGATGTTGTGAGCAGGCCTGGGCCCTACCTTTGTGTAACTTTGAGACTAGTAAGGAAAAAACAAAAACAAAACAAAACCATGAATATAAGTGGACCCAGACAATAACTGGATAGTATGTGATCAGAAAAGGCCTCGAATGAGGTGGCATTATTGAGACCAGAAGGATGACCAGGGGAGGCTGTGGAGAATAGAAGCAAAGAGGCAATCATGGGTGCCAAGACCCAAAGGCAGGGATGCCTGGGGAATGTTGGGTGAGGTTGGGGAACAGGGCAGAAAGCAGAGTGAGGCTGGCTGTGAAGAGAAGATTGCCAGGGCCTTGTTAGGTGTGAAAGGGTTTGTTCTCCAGCAGTGGGAGGCTCTGAAAGTTCCTCACAGTTAGGGATTAGGTGCAACTCACATTTGAAGACCATCACTGGGTCTTCTCCCTCGGAATTGCCATGGGAGGCTGATACAGTGCAGAGGTACCCTCTTTTCAGATAACATGATGACAGCAATGGAGAGAGAAGGGATACATTCAAACAGACAGCAGAGCCAGAACTCGTGGGACTTGTTGATGGCCTCCATAGGAAACAGAATTGAGAACCATCTCTTACCAGCAGGCCACTGGGGACCCCAGGTGGATGGAAAGGCATGGAGACTCGGTGACACCTTAGAGCCAGGTCACTAAGAAACTTGGGTTTCTCTGAGGACACCCTCCTTGGCAGGATGCCTACCTCCCACCCATTGCTGGACCTTGGCAGGTCTTGGCCTCACTGGTTCTCACCTTGCTTCCCAGTGCTTGCCTTCGGTTTCCATCTTCCTTCCTCACCTTTCTACTCTCTTCTCTCCTCTGTTTTTTTTTTTATCTTCCTCCTTCTTTCAGTTAAAGACAGACTCTTTTTTTTTTTTTAAGATTTATTTACTTATTATGTATACAGTATTCTGTCTGCATATACGTCTGCATGCCAGAAGGGGCACCAGATCTCATTATAGATGGTTGCGAGCCACCATGTGGTTGCTGGGATTTGAACTCAGGACTTCTAGAAGAGCAGCCAGTGCTCTTAACCACTAAGCCACCTCACCAGCCCCTAGTTAAAGACAGACTCTTACTGTGTAGCTAAGGATGGCTTAGAATTCTCCGTACTCCTGCCTCAGCCTCCTCAGTGATTGGAATGATGGGTATGTCTTCTTCTTAAAAGGGCTTATTAGAGGGGACTGGTGAAGCGGCTCAGCAGTTAAGAGCATTAGTTGCTCTTCCAGAGCACCAGGGTTCAATTCCCAGCACTTGAATGCCAGCTCACAACTGTCTATAATTCCAGTTGCAGGGGATTTGATGTCCTCTCTGGTTTTCACAAGCACCAGCCATGCAAGTAGTATACAGACATACATGCAGACAAAACATCCATGCACACAAAATTAAGTAAGGAAAGGAAAAGCCTAATTTGGGCACAGGCTGTTGAGATGGTGGCATGACAGGAAATCTGGGAGTCCTGTACTGTGTGCAGGAGACAGTGTGGCTCACGAGGGGACAGAAATGGGAGATGAGGTGAGGTGGGTTGAGAATGGGGTGGGGTGGAGGAGGAAGAAGGGTCATGGGTGGGCTAGGGGTGATGGGCAGCTGTGCTGTTGAGAGGCACTGACCTCAGTACTGGACACCAGGCCATGGGATGAGAGCAGATCCAGCCTGGTGACTGAAATACAGTGTCTCGAAGCAGGCTTGTGAATGACAGGCCAACTCATAGAGGCCACTAGAGGTGAAGTTATCTGTGGAAGTGGGTCAGACCAATGCCAGAATCCAGACTTCTGTATCCCAACCCCATGGCTTGTCCATATGCTAAAAAAAGACTTACTTTGTTTTATGTATATGATTGTTTGTCCCCATGTATGTCTATGCATCACATGTGAATAACTCCTGGAGTTGGAGTTATGTATGGTTGTGAGCCATCACATGGATGCTGGGAACCAAACCTGGGTCCTCTGGTGCTCTTAACTGCTGAGCCTCTTTGTTACATTAATATATATTTGGGTTCAGTTCCCAGCACCCATATTGAGTGGCTCACAAGCTCATATAACTCCAATCCCAGGGGGTCCAATGCCCTTTTCTAGCCTGTGTGGATACTGCATGCACACAGTGTACATACCAACCAGTACACATAAATAAAAATATTTTTTTCTTAAAAAAAAATATGTTCCTAACCAGGTGTGGTACCACATGCTTGTCATCCCAGCCTTTGTGAGGTTGAGGCAGGAGAATCTCAAGTGCAAGGTTAGCCTGCTCTACTGAGTGAGACAGTGTCATAAAACAAAACAAGTATGTTCCATATCTTCTTGTTAAATCTTTACTTGTAACAGTGACAGATTGGAGAAAATCCCAGGGTCTGGCAATAAGCAACTTGTTCAAAATAAACTACTATAAAGATGTGTGATCATTAAGAGAATTTTAAAAGCTTCTCCAATAAGATCGACCATGCTCACAATGCATTTGAAGTTATGTGGAAACAGAATGCAGGTGCCTTGCTTTGTAGAGATCTGCATGCAAGTCAGTGTATTAGCCTCTGATAGCCAGGTTCTCCAGAAAATGAACAATCAATAGAGAGCATGAATACATACATGTGCACATTCATGTACACATCTATTATTCATCTATGAGTCTGTCATCAATCTCTGCCATAGGCTGATTGATTGAACTACACATCCATTTACCTGAATTAGCTTTGTGGTGGCACTTGGCATATCCTACATCCCCAGAGCATCCCAGCAGCCTGGGGACCCAAGGAAGAACTGAGGCTACAGCTCAAGTTCAAAAGCAGTTGGAGGCAACATTTCTTCTTCCTTGGGGAACCTCCATTTTTTTCTCTTCAGACCTTCAATTGATTGGATGAGGCCCACCCACATGATAAAGAGCAATCTTCTTCATCCAAATGATACTTACGTAAATCCATCACACTTAAAAAAAAACAAAAAACAAAAAAAACCCAAACCCCCCAAAACAAAAAAACGTTCAAGACAATATCCAGACTGGAGGACGATCAGTCATAATGCTCAGCCAGATAGGTACTGTTGTTCTGTGGAGGCATTGATTCTGGACACATTCTTTGCAGCCTAGGGCTTCTACAGTAAGCATGCTTTTATCCAAGCATGTGAAAAATGGAAAATTAAATCTGAATGATCTAATGTGGCCCCAGGAAGCAGCCCTTGCCATGTCTGAAGAGGGGTGTATTTATAGCAGCTGTCTCTCTCCTGCCCAGGCCATGGTACCAAGTCCTGTATTCTCTGTTAGATTTGTGGTTTAAAATGACAGAATAACCTGTAGGGCCAGGAAGTATGAGCGGGGGGGGGGGGGGGACGGGGGACGGGGGGGGGGGACACACTCATGTGTAACTCATACCCTGTGAGCAGTTGTCCTGTCCCGGATGTGTTTCTGTTCCAGTTTTGCTTAGATCTCCCCAACCCACTCTTCTTTTTTTGTATATGTTTGCTTCTTTTGAGACAGTCTCCTGTGTTTGTGAGGATGGGCTTGAACTCCTGATCTTCCTGTCTGTCCTTTCTGAGTGTAAGGATTAGAAGCTTATCCCCTCCCCTGCCAGTTTTGTTTGTTTAGATAGGATTTCACTATGTACCCAGGCTGACACTGAACCCCCGATCTTCCTGCCTTGGGCTCCGAGTGCTGGGATCACAGGTCTGTTCCACCACACCTGGCTGGCCACTCTACTTTTGGGAACTTTGTTGGTATTTTACCATGTGACAGTATCTTGTGTTCAATAAGCCGGTCCTCCATTGATGGACATTCATGTTCTTAGTTTTTTGTCACAAGAACAGCTTGGTCCTCAGCAGTGCTGCACATGTGTCTGAGTGTTCTTCTTAGGGTGTATTCCTGAAAGAATTGCTAGGTGTAAGCCTCTGTGATTTGGAGGAGTTAGATCCAAGAATATTAAGTGGACTTATCATGATCCTGGGCTCTCACACACTCACCCTTGTTCCATGCATGGGCCCATATGTGCTATAAATACTGAAGTGATGGGTTTTATTTTTATTATGTATCTCTGTGAGTGTATATACCACATGTGTGCAGGTGTCCACAGAGGCTAGAAGAGGCATGGGATCCCTTGGAGCTGGAGTTATAGGTGGTTGTGAATGGTTGGCTGGTATAGGTTCTGGGAACAAAACGCTGGTGCTCTTGGAGGGCAACCAGCATTCTTAACTGCTGAGCCATCTCTCTAGCCCCTGAAGTGATCTTTCTTTTTCTTTTCTTTCTTTTTTTTTTTAATTTTTTCTCTTGTATGTTACATTCTTGTTCACAGTTCCCACCCCCCTCTTCACAGTCCCTCTGCTCCACTTTTCATCTCCCCCAGATCTACTCCTCTTCTGTTTCCCCTCAAAAAGAGTAGCCCTCCCAAGAATATCAACCAAACATGGCATATCATATTGTAATAAGACTAGGCACATCCCCTCATATTAAGGGTGGGCGAGGCAAACCAGTAGGAGGGAAAGGGTCCCAAAAGCAGGCAAAAGAGTCAGAGACAGCCTCTGTTCCCACTGTTAGGAGTCCCACAAGATGACTAAGCTTCATAACTGTAACATATGTGCAGAGAACCTAGGTCAGACCTCCTTGATTGTTGGTTCTGTCTCTGTAAGCCACTATGAGCCCTGCTTAGTTGATCCTGTGGGCCATTTTCTTGGGATGTCCTTGACACCTTTGGTTCCTACAATCCTTCCTCTCCCTCTGCTGCAGGATTCTCCATCCTCTACCTAATGTTTGGCTGTGGGTCTCTGTGTCTGCACCCATCAGTTGCTCGATGAAGCTGCTCTGGTGATGATTAAACTAGGCTCTGGTCTACCATGACCATGGCAACTCTTATGAAGAAAACATTTGATTGGGGTGGCTTACTTACAGTTTCAGAGGTTCAGTCTATTATCATCATGGTGGGGAGCATGGTGGAATGCAGGCAGGCATGGTGCTGGAGGAGTAGCTGAGAGTCCTACATCTTGCAGGCAATAGGAAGTTGACTGAGACACTGGACAGTATCCTGAGCATAGGAAACCTCAAAGCCCAACCCTACAGTGACACACTTCCTCCAACAAGGCCATACCCGCTCCAACAAAGTCATACCTCCTAATAGTGCTACTCCCTATGAGATTATGGAGGCCAATTACTTTCAAACTACCACACTAAGGATGTTGAAAATTTCTTCAAGTGTTTCTTGGCCATTTAAGATTCCTCTGTTGAGAATTCTCTATTTAGATTTGTACCCCATTTTTAAATTGGATTGTTTGGGGTTTTTTGATGTCTAGTTTCTTGAGTTCTTTATATATTTTGTATATCAGCCCTCCATCAGATGTTGGTTGGTGAAGATCTCTTCCCATTCTGTAGGCTGTCATTTTGTCCCATTGATGGTATCCTTTGCCTTACAGAAGTTTTTCAGTTTCATGAGGTTCCATTTATTAAATGTTGATCTTAGTGCCTGTGCTATTGGTGTTCAGGAAATTGTCTACTGAACAGAATGCTATAGATACAGCTCAGTGCTAGAACATTCAAGGCTATTGCCCACTTTTGTTTCTGTGAGGTTCAGTGTATCTGTATTTATGTTGAGGTCTTTGATCCACTTGGACTTGAGTTTTGTGTAGGGTGATAGATATAGATCTATTTGCATTCTTCTACATGCTGATGTCCAGTTATGCCAGCACTATTTGTTGGAGATGCTTTCTTTTTTTTCCATTGTGTATTTCTGGCTTCTTATAAAAAAATCAGGTGTCCATAGGTATATGGATTTATGTCTGGGTCTTCGATTCGATTCCATTGATCAACCTGTCTGTTTACTATAGCTCTGTAGTACAGCTTGAAATCAGGGATGGTGATGCCTCCAGAAGTTCTTTTATTGTATATGATTGTTTTAGATATCCTGCTTTTTCATATGAAGTTGGGTATTGCTCTTTCAAGGTCTGTAAAGAATTGTGTTGGAATTTTGATGGGGATTGCATTGAATCTGTAGATTGCTTTTGGTAAAATGGCCAGTTTTACTATGTTAATCCTACTGATCCATGAGCATGGGAGATCTTTCCATTTTCTGATATCTTTTCCAATTTCTTTCTCTAAAGACTTGAAGTTCTTGTTATACAGGTCTTTCACTTGCTTGGTTAGAGTTACACCAAGATATTTTTAAATTATTTGTGACTATTGCAAAAGATATTGTTTCTCTGATTTCTTTTTCAGCCCATTTGTCTTTTGTATATAGAAGGACTACTGATTTTTTTGAGTTAATCTAGTATCCAGCCATAATCTTTTCAATAGTGTGAACTCATTGCTTCAAACAATGACTAAGAACTTAATAATCTACAGTTCCCCCACCACCCTGCACCCCCACCTCCTTTACCCAGGGGAACTTCTCAATTCTCTGCTTTGGGATCTTTTTGCCTCCATTTGATATGTGTTATTCTGTGTGTCATATTCTTAAAAATGTGTGTGTGTGTGTGTGTGTGTGTGTGTGTGTGTGTGTGTGTGTGTGTGCATATACACAGGTTTGTGGTACTGGGTATTAAGCCTAAGGCCTAAGGCCTCGGGCATGCTAGACAAGCTTTGTATCTCTGAGTACACCCCATCCTTCACTGGTAGATATTAAGTGTTCTACCACTGGATTGTGTCTATAGTATTCTGTTTGCTTTTATGTTAAGACAGGGTCTTGCTAAGTTGCCAAGGCTGGTTTTGAACTCATGATCCTCATGCCTCAGACTCCTAAGTAGCTAGGATGGCAGGTCTTAACCACTAGGCCTAGCTATAAGCACTTTTGTTGCTGTTGTTCAGTTCTTATTTTTAAAACAGATTTAGTTTTTGTTGTTATTGTTGTTAATTATGTGTGTGTGTATGTATATTATAGGAATATGCATTTGTGAGTGAAGATGTCTTGGGAGTCCAGAAGAGGGTGTCAGATTCCCCAGAGTTGTGAGCTGTCTGATGTGAATGCTGGGAGCCAAATTCAAGTCCTCTATAAGATCAGTCAGTAAGTGCTCTTAACTGCTGAAACATCTCTCCAGACCACCAAAAGGGCTCTTATCCTCAGCCCATCTCCCTGAGACCAACCAGATTTATTCCACAACATGTCATATGTGATACTACTACAGTAGCTCCCAAGGACCCACAGACCAGCATCTGCATGCATATTAAATGCCTCTCGCACCTCCTTTGCTCATCTCCTCATGCCAGGAAGGCCTGCCAAGGCTATCCTGACCTTGCGTTCCTCTCTCTGGAGTGAGCCAGTGTGGGATTGGGCACAGGTTGATGTGGGTAGTAGTTTTGTTGTTGCTTTTGTTTTTAATTTTGTCTTTTTCACAATGATCTGATATGCTAGTTTTGTTGTATATTGAATATTGTGGAACTTAGAACCTTTCCTTACTACCTTTCATATTGAGAATTATTCTTATTATTCTTGCCTTTTGTTTATTCTTCCATGTTATTTAATGATTTTTTTTTAGACATTCCTGTGGGTGTTTAAAACGAAACAACATGGGGTCAGTAGATACTTCAGGGAGAGAATCAAATCTATACAACGTTTGACTAATGTATCCATGGACATAGTCTATCTCTCCATTGGATTAGGACTTCTTCACAAGCCCTTGATAAAACTTTATCAATCCTACAGAGCTTATGAACTTGCTTTGTTCAATTTCTTCCTAGACAGTTCATATTCATTTACATGGATTTTTTTGTTTTGTTTTGTTTTTCAAGACAGGGTTTCTCTGTGTAGCTTTGCGTCTTTCCTGGAATTCACTTGGTAGCTCAGGCTGGCCTCAAAGTCACAGAGATCCACCTGGCTCTGCCTCCTGAGTGCTGGGATTAAAGGCATGCGCCACCACCGCCCGGCCATTTACATGGATTTTATTGCCATGTAGCCCTCCAAGATACTTCTGTTTATCCTTCTCCTCATCCAACTGAGTATTAGAATGGAGCTGTTGAAAGCTGGGCTGAAGGGGTGTTTCTGGAATGGATGGTCTTGCCTGTTTGTTGCGGTTTGAGCTGGTGAGGGACCTTGCTCTAGGATCATTTGGCAAGAGAGCATTGCTCTTCTCTGGGGTGAGCATGGGTGCTCCAGATCATGGATGGAGCACCTGGTGATGAGTGAAGAATCCAGGCTAGGAGAAAAGGTCTCCTAAGATCTGTGCTTGAGTCTTGACTCTGTGGTCTACCAGCCAGACTTCTAGAACATTACCCTTCTGGTCATTTATCAGTAAAGGAGAGTGGAAGTGAAATTCACAAGAGAAAAGGTTTGCATGGAGTTTAGAACAACATAAAAGATTGTCTTTTTATTTCCTTAACAGCTGAGAATAGCAAGTGACTCATACTATCAGAGGGTTTGTAACAAATGAGCAGCCCCAGGACCAGAGGAAGCCTAGGAAGCATCCTGGAATGAATGCTGTTCCCTCTGGAGACATAGAGCTGTGGCTTTGTGGTCCTCGATGGTGGGAAGCTTCCTCTGGGGATTAATAGGATTCATTCAGAGAGCACAGGCTAAAAGAATGTCTGCTATATTGCTTAGTGTGGCTTCTGGTCTCCTGCCTTAGCCTCCCAAGTGCTGAAATAACAGGCCCACCGTGTCTTATGCAATACTCATTTTAAGTTTCTTCTTGGCCCCTTAAGTCCAACAGTTGAAGAATGGTTTTCCTGATGACACCATGACATTTTAAAAGTTTCCCTTGGTTTCTATCCAGCTTCTTCAAACTGCTGGAGGGAAATAGGTACTGCCTCTTAAGACTTTTAAAATTAACTTAATTTTTGTATGTGGTGGGCATTGCTACAGGCTTGGCTTGAACTTACAATGTAGCCCAGGATGGCCTCAACCCATGATCCTCCTGCCTCTCTTGTAACATCTGCTGATATTACAACTGTGTGCCACCACACCCAGTTTGAATTAGTTTTTTAAAATCAGTACTGTGGATTGAACTTAGGATTTTGTGCATGCTAGGTAAGCTCTCTGCCAGTCTTTAATTTTAATAGACACATAATAATTAAACATATTTAAGGGTATAGTGTGATAATTCAATACATGTATATTTATATAGTATTGAATCAGGTTAATTAGCATATCCAACTCCTTATGCACTAATAATTTCCCTCTCTTGGGGACCTTTGAACTCCTCTCTTCTATTTTTGATTTTTTAAATTATTTATTTATGTGTGGGTATGTGTATCTGTATATGGGTATATGCAGTGAGTGTAGTACCCATGGAGGCCAGAAGAGGGTGAGGGATCCTCTAGAGCTGGAGTTACAGGTGGTTGTGAGCTGCCTGATATGGGTGCACAAATAAGAACATGTGGTAGTTGTCTTTCTGTGCCTAACTTATTTCGTGTTCTATCCATATTGGCACAAATGCCAGGGCTTTGTTCTTTTGTGGCTAAATAGTATCCTTTTATTTTTTAATCCAAATTGTGTGTTAGGGGTCATATTGATTGATATATTGGCTGTTATGTGAACATGGGTGTGCAGGGTTCCTTTGAATGCATCATTTCATTTATTTTGGGTATTTATTGAGGCATGGCAGCTGAATCATATGATGGGTCTATTTTTTACTTGTTGAGAACCCTCCATACTGTCCTCTAAAATAACTGTACTGAGTTACATCTTACAGCAATTCTTTTCCAACTGTTTTGTTTGAGACAGGATATTACTATGCAGGCCAGACTGGCTTCGAGCTTAACCATCCTCCTGCCTCAGTTTCCTGAGTGCTAGGAGTACATGGTAGACCACCATGTGTGGCTTCTCCTACACCTTTTCAGTCACCATGGAGACAGCCTTTCACACATTCCTTGAGATTCTCAGTACCCTTTCCTAAAGCCTAGGTCTTCAGATGACTCCTAGGTCCATGTGTGTGTAGCTTTCCCCACAGGCAGCCATAAAGGCTGGGTCCTTGTGGGATTTGTGGTCCACCCAGCATGAGGAGCCTGCATGGGCCCGATAAGTCATGATCCAGAGAGAGGCTGACAGTCACCCAATGCCCACTGATTAATGAAAACAGGGCTAGTTGGACACAGAGTAGATGGTTATAAATGGTGCTGTCAGAGAAAAATAATTATTGTATTAATAAGGAAGCGATTCAAAACCAGGCTCTAAAAATGGAGAGCTGGCAACTTAGCATCTTGGTGGCTGGGAGCCGGCTTGGTGAGATGGTGGGGGTGCCCCACCTCCTCTGCCTCTCAGAGGGAGCCTCTTTGCCGGCCGCATCCACGCTTGGATGTGTGTTCCTCAGTTCCACTTGACCCAGCTCTCCTGGGTGCTGCAGGCCAGGCCACCCGGGGCTGTTTGCAGGCTCTTGGTACCATTTCCAGTAGGAATGGGGAAAAAACGAGCATATCTTATTGTACCTGAAACACTGTATGATATGTACTAAATATTATGACTACTCGGGGCCTTGCAATAATTGATTCACCCACACAGCCATTTAGTCTGCGAGCTGTTCGTTTTACAAATTCTACAATCTTTTAGAAATTCTTTCAGTGCGGAAGATTGCTGCCTGGCCTCAGATTCATTATGGTGATTGAATCCTCTTCAATAGAGAAGGTTTAGCGTGAGCACATGCCCGTGTGTCTCACTCAGAGCGAAGGCACATAGGTTAAAAGCTTGTCTGGGTGGCATAATTCACTGCTGCTGTGCCAAACAATCACGTCTTATTGTGACCTTCATAAGATTCAAAAAGGCAATAGGATGGAGCTTGGCTTTTTTTAAACCCACTCACAGATTTAGCTTCCCAACATCTGAAGCTTGGAGAATTCCTAATTAAATAACCAATTAATAATGTAGAATAGAAAAAGCTATTTTTTTCTGAAATGCAAAATCATAATTAATCAGAGCACAAAAACGCTGCCTGTCTCTATATCAGAAAAATATAGACTAGTGTTTAAATATTCCACCACACCTGAACCCTGGCCATCCGTCATTGTTATGACTTAAAACATCTCAAACTAAATTAGGTTTTGTTTGTCTAGAGTGGGGAAAGTCAGATGGCTTGAATGACAAAATTAGAACACGCTCAAATCACCGAGACAAAACCACATGAACAAAGATGAGCAGACTCAGGGCTGCCAGGGCAGAGCAGACGCCTTGTCCAGATTCTTAAAAAAAAATTGTTTTTTCCCGTTTACCCAACCAATTGATCTAAGTATAAATTTCTGACCCCCAGGCAGACATTCCTATAGAAAAAAATTATCCCTGCTTCCTTGTTAATTGCCCAAAATAGAAAGCCTGGCTGAAGAGACACTGTTCCCTCTGCTCCTTGTTGGTGCCAGTACCCTGAACCAGCCCACTGCTGCCCATGAAGCCAGCCCCATGGCCACCAGGGAAGGTTGGCCCTCCCCTGACCCACTGTCCTGAAGTGCCTCTTCGTACATTTATAGTTTAAGCAAAAAGCTGCCTTTAGGGTTTGTGATTCCCCACCCCCAAAATTTATTCCCATGACACCAAATACCAAAACCAGAGGATAAATTTTCCAAGAAAAAAAATCCCTTTTTATAGGGAAATTAAAACCCTTTTTATAGGAACTGGAGGGCTGATGGCTTGTTGGTCAGGAGCAGCTACTGCTCTTGCAGAGGACTTGGGTTTGGTTCCCAGCACCCACATCAGAGGCTTGTAATTCCAGCTCCAGGGCATCCGACACCCTCTTCTAGCCTCTGCAGGTACATGCTCCCCCTATGTATACATAACTTAAAAGTACATATTTATGGATTAAATGGACCAGTGGATGGTCATGAGCTCCATGGCTCAAGTCTGGGCTGTTTCACTGTCCATCAGCTCTCAAATGAGAAGAGTACCCAGCATGCCTGCTACTCTCTCTGACCCGGGCAGGTGTCCCCATCAAGCCTACCCTTGTGCTGTTGCTTTCTCCTGGAAGTGAATATTTGGAGCCCATCTGCCTTCCAGAGGTGGCCCAGTTGTTTTCTCCCTGAGTATAGCTTCCTGGCTTACCTGGTGAAAAACGGTCCTCTCCAAGCATGGGCACACTGGCATTACTGTTTCAAGACCACATTCCACCTTGTATTCATCAGTGTCAGCTGTATCAAGGATGTTCCTCCTACATCAGTCACTCTCCTCATCACCATCACCAAATGCTTGACAGAAGCCACTTAAAGGTAGAGGTTTATTTTGGCCCATGGTTCAGAGGACTCAGTCCACTATGATGTGGTAAACATGGATTCTGGAGCCTTGGTCACCAACCTGGAAGCAGAGATCTTGGCAGAAGTGGAGCTGGCCTGAAACCCTCAAGCTCTTAGGTCAGCCAATGACAGTGATAGCCAGCATTCCAAAAGGTCCCACAACCTCCCCCAAACTTCCACCAGCTGGAGACCAACTGTTCAAAAGCACGTGCCTGTGGGGGTATTTCCCATTAAACCCAACCCTCCACACCAGACCCTTACGTTTTTGGGTGTGAATACCTGAACCCCATCAGGTCTGGTAGGGTTAGGGAGGGGTGCCAGATGATGTAGGTGCTTGGAGGGGGGGACCTTCTCAGCCTGTTGTGCTGGTACCCACTACCCTACCCACCACTACCTCCACAATCCTTCAATGTATAATTTGCTGTTATGGTAGAAATAAATACTTTTTGGTGACAGTTTTAGTGTCAGACTTTGTGTGGTATTTTTTTATTGAGAAAACTGCTATGAATCACCATATATGAACATAATAAAAATGTGAGAAATATCTGCATTACAGTGAGGTTTTCATCAATAGGCCAGGACATTGATCTCTGTTCCTCTTTGGGGTTCATATGCCTGTAAAAATGTGATACCCAGGAGGCTCCCTGGCATGGTTCCCTGGACATCCCATCCCCCAAGAGGGTTGAACTATGGGCATCTGAAGCCTTTGGGGCAAAGGGGCTGAGGTGATAGGGAGGAGAACAAGCTCAATCATCCTTCCTTCCTGTCTTCCTGATCAGCCAGGCATCTGGGTCTGCCAGCTGGTGCCTTGGGTGTGTCCTAGGGACACACACTGGGCCAGCTCTTAGGTGTCTCTCACATCTGGTGGAGAGGACAGCCTCATGGGCAGAGGCCAGTCAACGTGTTTTGGCATAGGCCAGTGTGAAATGGACTGGAACTGTTCATTCAGTTCTTTCCTCCCTTGCTGAAATGCCTACTGTGTGCTAGGTTGGTTGTATTTTAGGAATCTCAATGTTCTGTGTTTTCCAAGTCATTGTGGTCAAGCTGGGGTGGGGCCAGAGGAGAATAATCAAATAATCACACAAATAAATATATGCTCCCTAGAATGGAGATGAGTCTCAGGGACCCACCCTCACAAGGTGTTCAAGGGATGGATGCTAGGGAGCAGTGGGAGCCCTAATGGGGGTGGGGCTTCCTGCAGGAGTGACATCTGAGTAGAAGAGCGAGACTCAGAGACTTGCCAGCCACAGGAACCAGAGCAGTGCTGGCAGGCAGAGCAGCCTGGGAGGAAGTCCAGTACCTTCGAAGAGCCGAAAATGGCCCAGTGGCCAAGTGGACAGAAAGGAATCAGTGATGGGGAAGAGTCTGAAGTGGGGGAGTGTGGATGTCTTTCAGATAAGAGACCTAGTGAGGGGTGGGGGTGGGGCTGTGAATGACAGTGTGACCTGCAGCTCAGACCTCATCCACCCAGCCATCTCTTATGATCATGGGCAAGTTCTCTGCAGAATGCCTTCCTACCCCATCTGGACCTAGCTCTTGGCTCCCATGCACTTTGGCCAGGACTGGCTTTGCCAACTTAAGACTCCTACACCCCTCAGGGCGCATGTCTCTGCTGTCTGCCCTCACTGTATCAAAGACCCCTTCTGGATGGAAGAAGAGTATGCCTATGCTCAGCTGCTTAGCAGCCAGGGTCTCTGAAGGTCCTGTCCCTGTCCTGGTCAATACAGAAAGCCTTGACTGGGTCTGCCTACTTGCTCTCATATCAACCCAACCCCTGTGGAGGCCCAACAGCACTAGCCTCCTCCAGGCAACCTTCTCAGATTGCTCCTGGGAGAACTGGCTTTCCTCTCAGCCCAGAAGCTCCAGGCTCCTGGGTGTTAACACAGTCCTCCAGTGGAAGGAATTTGGACTGAGTTGTCTCTGAGCAGGTTGTCTTCAGGGGAAGGCTAGGTAATCGGGAGGCTTGCCCAGCCTGCCTTGAGGCATCAGATCACCTTCTACTGGAGCTGTCCAGTCATGCTCCCAGCTTAGCTGAGGAGACAGGCCTCATCTGCCCTGGAGATCTGAACAAAGAGCAAGAGACAAAGGTCAAGATGGAACCTGGAATCCCTCTGAATACCAGCCCATGGTGGGAGCCCCAGGCTTCTTAACTCTTGACCAAAACCCAGCTGAGTCTGGAGAAATCCTCACCCGCACAGTGTCCACACTGCCGGTTCATTTCCTTTAGTGGTTATTATTGTAGTTTGGATATGAAGTATTTCCACAAAAAGTTCAGTCTACTGTGCCACTGAGAGGCAGTTGCATCATGAGGGCATTGACTTCGTCTTCTGTTGAGTTAATTATTCAATGGGCTGTTAGGATGTAGGGCCTGGTTGGAGGAAGTAGGTAACTGTGTGTGTGTGTGTGTGTGTGTGTGTGTGTGTGTGTGTGTGTGTGTGATTCTTTGTGATTTCATATCATGCATTCAGATCCTCCTTATTGCCCTGTCCCCTCGCATCTGACCTCTGCCCTTGCAACCTCCCCCTCCAAAACAAAACCAAAAGAAAAACCAAAAACCAAATAAAACAAAGAAGCAAAACCAACCAAACAAACAAAAAAGGAAGAATCTCGTTGTGGAAGCTGTAGTGCAGCCTGTTGAGTCACAGTTTACCCTTTAGTCTCTTCATCTTTACTTGCAAGTGTTCATTGCTGGGAGTCATTGGTCTGGCTTCTGTTATGTCACCAATCACTGGGGCTCCTCTTGGATATCTTGTTGTCCTGTGTCATGGAGATCCTGCAGTTTGTGATCTGTGGGTTTGTCCCCTTCACACGCTCCAAAAGATTAGATTTGGTGGATGTTGGGGTGGGCCGTCTCATAGCCCTGGTTCTGGACCTGGGTGGTAGCTGGGCTGGTCAGCTCTCCAGCTTTCCCTCATCACTACACGGGTGAGCTCTCCAGTACTGCTCAGGCCAGCTCACCCAATGCAGCCTGCAGCAAGGAGCAGGGCCGGTTCTGAGGCTCTCAATCCAGGTTACTCATACTGACACCACCAGGGCCAGCTCTACTGTTTCTCCCGGGTGAGGTGCAGGGTCCTCTCTCCCTATTGCTGTAGGGGGTCTGTGGGGGTGAGGAGGATCAGCTCTCTTGCTCTCATGCCCTCAGGGCTGGCTCACCTGCATCCCAACAGCAGGGTCAGCTCTAGTGTGCTGTTCAGGTTGAGTGCAGGGCTGGCTCTCCTGTGTGCTGCAGCTGGTGTGGGGGCAGGGCTGGATCTCTCACTCTTGTGAGGAGGGCAGGGGTGGGGTGGGGTGGGATGGTGGGGTGGCAGCTCTCTATAGGTAACAAGAGGTGGAGGCTCAACAGCATCTCTCCCTCACCCAAGCCATTGCATGGCAGATGAGGGAGTGCTGAGTCAGTTCTGCTGTTCTCATGCTCTCAGGGCCTGCTTACCCACATCCTCAACAGCAGGGTCAGCTCTGGGGTGCTGCCTAGATGGGGTGCAGCACCCACTCTCTTGTGTGCTGCAGCTGGTGAGGGTCAGGACTAGCTCTCGAAGAGCATATCTTGTTCCTGGTCCACTTAGTGGCAGCTTTCCTTCATCATATCTTCTCTGTGATTGATGGTCAGTTCTGTACCCAGGTCCACAGCAACACAGCCAAGCACTCACATATAGAAACCCCTGAAAGCAGGAGCTCCCCCAAATTCTTGAAGCTGCTTTGTTAAGGACATCTATCACAGTAACAAAAGTGACCAAAAGATTGGTTTGCTTGCTGGAGCTAAGCAAACCCTCCAATCAGATACTGAGCTCTCAGAAGCAGGGATGGGACAATCTCATCATTTGTGCTCTAAAAGGGAAGGTGGTAAAGAGGTGGGTGACCCTTGTCCCTCCAGCCTGCCCGACCAGGAGTCACTCCAGTCCCACCTGTCTGGCTCAGCAAGCACCATCTTGGACACCTGCAGCCACCCAGCCCCTAAGCAGCTCTCACCAGAGGGCAAGACATATTGATCATGCAAACTTGCCACATGTATGTCCATCCACTTCACCTATAAGGGTGAGACCACTCTGCTTCGGGTACTGGCCTTTCCTCATGGTCCGGTGACCCTTGGAGCTGGCTTGGAGACAAGATTTCCCTTTAGGGACGATTACCATGGTATTTATGGGCTACAGGCAGCAGCCCCCCACCCCCACAATGGGGCACCTGTCCCTGTGGCACTTGTTCAGAGTGGCCACTGTGCTCCCAGCAGCCCTCCTGACGTCAATGGAGGGGACACCGCCTCCTCTGCCACACGTTGCTCACGAAGTGTAGGCAAAAGGCAAGCATCCAATTGCTGCGGGTGAGGATGAGAAAGAATTTGGTTTCTAAATTAGGGCTCAGCATGGTGGCCAGAGTGGGGTAGGGGAGCCTGTCAAATGAGGGTAGCTACTTCTGCAAGTGGGGGAGATGGCCCTGCCCCCTGGAACATTCAGGGAGCTCCCCTCAGCTCAGGCTTCTGTGCCAAGAGCCCTGAGAACAAGCCATCTGAAAATCCGGATTGTGTGTTAGCCTGTCAATCCCCAGAAGCACACAGCCTTTCATTAAAACCCGCCTGACATTTCTGTTATGCTCAGAAATCCCGACCCGATGCCAAGCGCCTGCTATTTGCCATCACATCCGCCTGGGAAGCTGAGGGCCCGCCAAGCCTGCTGTGCCCAAATGCTCCCCAGGAAGCAGGATGGCAGGCTGTGCAGGGTCCTGGTAGGGGGAGCTGTCCCCCAAAGGTGGGGGATGCAGAGGCTATGACCTGGGTACCTTGGGCTGCAGCTTCAAGTTCTTTCAGGGGAAGCAGTGACTCCTCTGCTCAGACTGCTGAGGACAGGAATGCAATGGCAGAGCTGAGGGGGTTGCTGCACTCAGCAAGCCTGCACAGAGTCCATTCTGCCCAGCACTGTGTGGGGTCAGGACCCTAAGACCTGATTTCTCTTCTTCAGGGCCACACATCACGAGGGGGGGAGGAATGTTGGTGCAGGAAGCAGATGGTGAAAGTGGCCCCCAGATTGAGGGAGGAGGTAAGTGGCTCTGTTGGATCAGGAGCGTTATGGATATTGGGCATTGACCCGGGCGTCTCGGAGGGGGGACCTGTCATTTGGTCAGCGTGCCAGGAGTAAATGTGCCTGAAAGGTCACAGAGATCACAGTCTGTGTGATATGGAAATGAATCTTCCTCAGGAAGGCCGGCAGGCCTTGGGTAGAAGGACAATGTGAAGTGGTAAGGCCACGTCTCAGCTCTGCAGATGCATACTGTGCTCTCTGGCACAGATCACCTGGAGCCCAGGTGTGGCCGCATGGCTGCTATGAAGATTTGAGATACTCAGAGACCTGGAGCTTGGCATTAGATGACACAGGCAGCTTTCTGCCAGTGGTGACCTGGGAAATATCTTAGGGTTTCTATTGCTGCAATGACACACCATGACCAAAAAGCAAATTGGGGAGGAAGGAGTTTATTTGGCTTACACTTCCATATCACTGTTCATAACTGAAGAAGTCAGGTCAGAAACCCAAACAGGGCAGGAACCTGGAGGCAGAAGCCATGGAGGGGTGCTGTTTATTGGCTTGCTTCCCATGGCTTGCTCAGCCTGCTTTCTTATAGAACTTAGGACTACCAGTCCAGGGATGGCACCACCCACCATGGGCTGCCCCCCCCCCCAATAACTAATTAAGAAAATGCCTTACAGCAGGAACTTATGGAGGCATTTTCTTAATTGGGGCTTCCTCCTCTCAGATGACTTTAGCTTATGTCAAGTTGACATAAAACTATCGAACACAATTGACCCCTTGTTAACTTGACACACACACACATCACTGTTAAGCTACAACCTTTCCTTTCTCATTCATCCCCAAGATCTCACATTAAAAATATAAATAATTTTAAAAATTCCACAGTCTTTACATATTCAAACACATTAAAAGTGCAATCTCTTTAAAATAGCCTCTCCCCCCCCCTCTAAGACAGGGTTTCACTGTGTAGCCCTGGCTATCCTGGAACTCGCTCTGTAGACCAGGGTGGCCTTGAACTCACAGAGATCCACCTGCCTCTGCTTCCCAAGTGTGTGCCACCACCACCTGACTTAAAATAGCCAATCTCTTAAAATCCAAAGTCTTTTAAAATTCAGTTATTCGACTATGGGCTCCTATGAAATTAAAAAAAAAATAGTTTCTTACTTCAGGAGGGAAGAACCAGGGCACAGTCACAAGTCAAAGCTAAACCAAATGTTAAAGGTATAAATAACTCATTGTCTGATATCTAGCTTCACTCACGGTCTTCACTCTGGGCTCCATCCTCTGCAGTACACACAGTTTGCCTTCTAAGCCCTGACTAGGTCTACTCCACTGCTGCTGCTGTTCTTGGTGGTCATTCTGTGGTACTGGTATTCCTAAAATGTTGAGGTCTTCTGGTGCAACTGGGCTATACTTTCACCAATAGCCTCTCCTGGGTTCTCTTCATGGTGCCAAGCCTCAACTTTTCTGTGTGACCCCTTCAGTCCTGGCCTTCAACTGCCACTGAGGCTGTACCTTCACCAATGGCCTCTCACAGTGCCAAGCCTCAGCCACTCTCCATGACCCCTTCATGCCTTCAAAACCATACCACCTTGGTGACTCTTACACTATCAAGTTCAGCTGTTAGAGTGAGGTACAACCTTGGACATCTCTGGAACATAGCTTCTGTGTGCTGACTCCCAAAAACACTTCCCAGAAGATCTTACCTCAGTGATGCTGGTCTCTTCTTAATCACCACTAATTTCTCAGCTCTAGCCAACTAACTTAAAGTATTCCAGCAAATTGAAGGTTTCCCTTTATTGTTCTGGTATCTTGTTAATCATAGCTGATTCTTCAGCCCCAGCTGACCAGAACCACAGAATCTTAATTTGAAATAATAAATGGTCCCAATAGAATCTTTAAACTTCCCGTTGAAACTCCACAAGCCAGGCCTCCATCTTCTGCGTTGCCCTCAACATTCTTATCTTCCAAGCTCACACAGAACAGTTCACTAAGCATTGAACACTCTTGCACAAAGTTCCAAAGTCCTTCCACAATCCTCCCCAAAACAACGTGGTCAGGTGTGTCAGAGCAGCATCCCACAATCCTGGTACCAATTTGTCTTAGAGCTTCTATTGATGCAGTGAAACACCAGGACCAAAAGCAAGTTGAGAAGGAAAGGGTTTGGCTCACACTTCCACAGCACTGTTCATCATCGAAGAAGTCAGGCCAGGAACTCAAACAGAGCAGGATCCTGGGTGCAGGAGCTGATGCAGAAGCCATGGAGGGTTGCTGTTTACTAGGTTGCTCCTCCTGGCTTGCTCAAACTACTTTCATTTAGATGAACCAGGACCACCAGCCCAGGGATGGAACCACCCACAATGGGTTGGGCCCTCCCACATCAATCACTAACTAAGAAAATGCCAGATCTTATGGAGACAATTTCTCAATTGAAATTGTCATTCCTCTCAGATGACTTTAGCTTGTGTCAAGTTGACATAAAAGTATCCAGCACTGGCAAGATCAGTAGCTAGAGGCACTGCTTGGTCCTCCGGGCACCCTGTGTTCCACTCATTCTGCAGGGTGAGCCACAGGCAGTGCTGGGTCTGGCTTGGTTTACTGCTGCTGCAAAGCTCTTGATGCTGCTGTTTGCAGACTAAAACTTTCCTGTAGCTTAGCTTAGCAACTCGAGGGCTGCAGGCCTGAGACACTGTTCAATCCCAAACCAGATCCCTGGAGGAATGTGCCGCCAGGTGACCTGTGACCTCCCTTCCCCTTCCTGGTCCTATGCATGAGATTGGGAGCTGAGTGGAGGGCAAGGGTTCAGATCTGCATTTGATCTAGGTTACCCAGCCTTTGGGGCCTGGAGCTTGGGATGGGGGAACAAGTGGTGAGAACTTTATCTTGTCACCAGGAGCCTAACAGTCTGCCAGTAACTTGGCTCCTAAAAGTAGATTTCAAAGCTGGACCCTGAGGTTTCCTAAATTACTTTCTGCTAGTTCAGACAGCACTGAGTGGTGACCTCTGCTATTCATCTCACTTTGGGCAGGAGACAAGACAGCACAGGTCCCTCCATGGGACAGGATGCAGGACTATGGGGAGGAATGGCTTAGAGAAGCTTTTAGGATGATACTGGCCACAGTGTTGGAGATGGTGGGGAAGTGGGCCATGAAAGTGTATTGGAGGTGGTGAGGATGACCCAGCCAGGTCAGCAGAGAGTCTGATCCTGTGTGACAGCAGGCAGAGGATAAACCAGACCAGCAAGGTCTGGAATGCCAGCAAAGCAAGTGACTTTATTCTGTGGGTCATAGAGCAGTGAATGGAAACAAACCAGGCTTGAAAGAGAATTGGGGCTGAGATCACCAACTCATGTTACCTGTTTACCTGTCCACCCATCCATCTGTCTGTCCATTTATCTACCCATCCAATCCACCACTCTATCATCTTGTCTCCCCTTTTCTACCCACTCACCTATCCATCCATCCATCCACCCATTCATCTACTCATCTATCTATCCACCCGCCCATCTATCTATCCATCTGCCCATCCATTTATCCATCCATCCATCCATCCATCCATCCATCCATCCATCCATCCATCCATCAGTCCATCTATCCATCCATCCATCCACCCACCCATCCATCCATCCATCCATCCATCCATCCATCCATCCATCCACTCAACCACCCCAAGAGTTTATATATTGGACATATCCTAGGGGCCTAAGAACCAAACACTTGGGCCTTGAAGATAGTTTTCACATTGCTTCTGACCTTGTGCCAGGAGGAAGAATAATAATTTGATGTCAGTTTTTTGAAGCTGCTGGTCTGAATGTACTATTATTTCAGGCTTCAATACTAGAGTCTATACCTGGAGCCATGAGGATCCCAGCTTGGTGTGTGCAGGTCATGAGGAATCTTCACCTCCACACTGGCTCTTCAGGTCAGAAGTCTCTAGCCACAGTTCCTTTGACCCATGTCAAGCTCCCCTGATTCCTCTGTGGGCACAGGGGATAGGTCAGGTTCCCTTTGCTTATTGGATGAGAGACATGGCTGTGTAGGAGCAGTATTGAAAATGGACATTACCCCTTCCTGGTCATGTCTAATCTTTCTATTGGCACATACCCCTTTCATGGGGTATGCTCACCCTTCATTTGGCTTGAGGCATCCCTTTGAGTCCATGGCATTACCCATTCCCTTCACTACAGGGCCCAGCTGAAACTTCATCTCTTTTGGAGCCCTTAGATTGGAGGATTCATGACTGCCCAAGTAACTGGCCATCTTCTTTTCTATCCGAGTATGTGAGACAAGTTTGTTGCATTGTGTTAAAGTCTCCTCCCTGCCATAGTGGCTGCTGGATTCACCAAGCAGGTACCAAGTCAGCATTTAGGGATATTATGGTTTGAATTGAAAATGTCCCCTAAAGGCTCATGTGTCACAACTTGGCTGCCAGCTGATGAGCCTTTGGGAAGTGATTTGATCCTAAGATGTTGACCTCATCAGTGAATAAAGCCACTGATGGATTGATAATTTTGAGGCACTATTGGGGCATGTGTGGGAGGAAGCTGAGAAGTGGGGCCTGGTTGTAAGAAGTAGCCACTGAAGATGTCATTCAAGCTTATATTTTGTTTTCTGTCTCCCCTCCCCTCCTCCCCTCCCTCCCTCCTTCCCTCCCTCCCTCCCTCCCTCTTTCTCTCCCTTCCTCCCTCCCTTCCTTCTCCCCTCCTTCCCTCTCTCCCTCTCTCCCTGCCTGTTACTTAGCCCACTGACTATCACAAAGCAAGTAGCTTCATCCATTATGTTTCTGCCTTGCCATGGGCTTAAAAGCAACACAACTAACTGACCACAGGCTGACACCTCTGAAGCTGTGAGTCCAAATCAATCTTTCTTTCTTTGGTCCTTTGGGGATTTTGCCTCAGCAATGAGGAAATTAATTAACATAGGACGAATGGATGATGGATAGAGATGTGGAGCTTTGAGAGGGGTTCTGTGTGAGTATTGGGGTTTCTTGGCAGAGCTGCTTTCTAGGTGGGATGTGAGAAGGGGAACAGACTCACAGCTCCCCTAGTCCTCTGTGTACCTTCAACACCACATGCTTGCTGGTCTAAGCCCTGTGAGAGACCTTTGGTTCCATTCCTTGGCCCCTTTTGGCTTCACGGAGGGCAGCGAACTCAGGGAGGTGGTAGAAGGACTTTCTAGGGAAGTCTGTCCTCCAGTAGGCCTGTGACTGTGGCCAGTGTGCACACACTGGGCTGCCACCCACACCCTACTTCTAGTCTTGTTCTTGAGCTCACCTGTCTGAATAGGGCTGTGGATCCTGGATGGCCCAGGGTAGTTATGGCTGCAGTTTGTGGGCACAGAGAGAGATTAGGGATGCATATCTCAGAGGAGATGACAAGGACCCAGACTCCCTTGGTTTGTTCCTTGTTTCTTTAACCATTTTCATCTTAGGCTTAGCTCCCACTAGTGTCTCAATCCTAAGTTTGGGGGAGCATGGCCACGCAACATAATCCTGACAATGACGGTAGGACAATCTGCCATTGGCCCATACTCTAGCATGGTCTAGCAGGGGAGGCTGGCTCATTGCTAGCCAGTTCAGTAGCTTGAGTATCCACCAGACCCCAAGAGGATGATGGTGGTGGTTGGAAAAGCAAATTTAAGTGGTCTCAGGCTTGACCCTGGAGCAACTACTTAATTTAGTGCTCTGTGGGATTTTAAAGAGTTTAACAGGCTAGCACCCCTACTTACAAGGCAGGATTACAGGCTCAGTGTAAAGTGACAGGCTGCTATGCCATGTCCAGAGGTAGTGGACAGCCTGGCATCTGACCCTGGGAGACAGAAATAGGGCCTGGACTTCCCTCCCCCCAGACTGGCTTCCCGAGTGACTGTAGAAAAGGCTGGCCCTCAGCCTTGTTTATTTTTGGAGCATTTTAACTGGTTCACAAGGAAGTGAGCCTTGTTAAAAGGGATTTAACTGTGGGTCACCGCCAGTTTGAGGGGCTTAAGAGGAAAGAAAGAGAGGGCCTTTTGCCTTCATCCTCCCCAGAACAGGGCCCCTCTCACAAAGGCAAGGTCCCAGAGCTGGACTTCAATGCTCGCCCAGCTGGAGGGAGCTGCTGACAGGGAAGAGCTTAAGTCATTAATGTGAACAGAGAGGGTTTCCTAGCACAAAAAAGAGGGCCTTCCAGATCCCGGGGGTGGGGGGAGGGAGGTTGAGAGGCTGCACCGAGGGATTTCCTAGGGGCTTTTTTTCATTGCCCCTCAAGGGGAGGGCTGACCCTCTGCTCTCTGGAACTCAGGGGCAGCTTGGGACTTAGGAATCTAGGGCCCACTCCCTTCTGCCACCTCTCTCCAGGAATTCCCACACATCTGTGATGAGCCAGTGAGCTGCCTTCTGTGGCAGTCATGTGTGAATCTTAGAAACAAGGCCTTGGTGGAGGCTCGGGGCAATGGGAACAGCCCGAATCTTTGCTCCCAGTGACCTATAATGGGTATGCCTCAGCATGGGGGAGTCAGCCTTGATGTTTAGGGCCTGGAGGTGCCACCTCTGTCTCTCTTCCTCTGTGTGATGGAGGAAGGCCCCTACCCTTTGCTCTCCAACCTCCATCTTTCTATATGGAATTCCAGAGGGAACCACAAGGTCTTGGCACTCCTCTGCCCAGGGGAGCTTGGGTAAAATCTTGGAAGCCTCCCTCTGCTCTGGATTGATGTGGGTGCCCATGTTGTCCTCTTGAATGCTGGAAGTTCCTCCAACCTTCCTGTTCCAGGAATGGAGTTCCAAGGCACCATTATTATGGGTCAAGCAGAAAAGATGGCTTCATATCTTTCCCTGGCCTAGAGAGGAGTTTTATTATGATGGGAAAAAGCCGAGGAGGTGAGGAGGGGCCTATCAGCTCCATACCAAATAAAGTAGAAACAACTAAATAAAGCACTATTGTGGCTCAGGGGAAAATTAAACTTGTCAATTATGATTTATGAGTGATTGCCAAACAGGGGGTGGCCCTGCCCATCTTAGAGGCCTCTTTACACCTTCTCTGACTGCAGTTCGCGATCTTTTGGGAGAAGGTGGGTCTCCAGCCACATTAACTGTTAACTCCTTGTCTGCAAGCTCAGGTCCAAGCTGCTGAAGGGAGGGAGCCACCTTGTGCCCCCAGTTTGGCATGGAGGTGAGAAGGGCATGTGGACGGCAGCCATTGGAAAGGTGCCTGCACCAGACCCTGGCTCAGGTCCCAGCTTGAGCTTGGGCGGCAGTGGGTAAGCTCTCCATCCGTCCTTGCCCTATAAGAATTCCTGGCAGAGTTGCCCACGCGCGCCAGCGCCACCTCCCTGTGGAGGGACACCAATTTGTCCTCGCTTGCAACTGCCCAGGCCAGATGGTGGGTATTTCCAGGCCACAAAGTCCTCTGACCTTTGAACAGTTGCCGCCAGATTTCAATAATGGAAGGGCCTCTTTTGAATAAGTACAAATGAGACGTTATATTTCCATACATTTTATTTCCAGCCTCATCTGCGAATCTAATATTGACCCGGAGTTATCTGTGATGGGGAAGTTATTAATTCTGACAGATATAAGGGAGAAGCTAATATTCGCCTTTTACAAACACCTAATATTAATCTCGGGTGCTGTAAACGAGCGAGGCACGCCGGCGTGGGGGAGATGACACCAGCTTGGAATTTGATAATGAAAAATGGGGAAGTTTAATTTCAAGGAATGGATAAAAATGTTTGCCCGCTGCGAGGTAAGCAGCCTTGGAAGACCCCCAGGCAGAGGAATTCCCGTAGGACAGAGCTTGGTCCAGGGGTGACAGGTGACTGAGAGTGGCAGGCATGAAGTAGGAACTTAATTCTCAGCAGCTCTTCTGCGAAGGATGCCACGGGATGCACCGGGGCAGAGGCTCTCCTGTAGCTCAGGGGCACCGCTGTGTCTGTGTTCCTAGAAAGTACAGCTATCAAGGCCAGATCCTGTGGCTTGGGCACTTGCCCTGCCAGCTTTCCCAGAACTGCACCCATGGGCTAAGAGCTGAGATGCTCTCCTGTTGCTGCCACCTGACCAGGGATTGGTCCCCACACCTCAGCTGGGAAACCAAGCAGGGGAGAAGCCAGATGGCTGCCTGTAACTCGGAGGCACCATCTCACACCAACTCTGCCCGGTGCCCTGGCTACCCGGTCCATGCACTGCTGTTCCTTCAGTACACTCTCACTTTCTGTTTTGCTCTGGGCTTAGCCCAGGCTTGTGGGGTTGTTCCCCATCTCCCCAGCACTGTATATTAAACGAAGGGCCTCAATTGTGCTAGCAAACACTGTACCTGTGAGCCACACCCCCAGCCAGCTCCTCTGTCACAGTTTTTTTTTTTTTAAATGTTCATAGGCCTGTCTTCTCTCTTCCTCCTCTTCATCAGATTCTAGATTCAGTTATCTTTTGGGGTCTACTACACTGTCACAGGCTTAATTGTGCCCCCCAAATTTAAATGTAGAAATCCTAAAGCCCAGTGCCTCAGAATGTGACCTCATTTGGAAATAAGGTCATTGCAGACATAATTAATTAAGATGAGGTCATGTTGGAATAGTGTGGGTCTCTAATCCGAAATGACTGGTGTCCTATAAAAATGGGACATTTGGACAAAGACACATGCAGGGAAAGAGAAAGAATGCCATGTGAAGACAGGAGCAGAGATGGGGCTGTGGTTCTGTGAGACAAGGAAGGGAGACCACTGATTGCTGGAAGCCAGGATAGGGCCAGACGTGCTGACATATTGAACTTAGACCATTGGCTTCTAAATGTGTGAGACAATGACTGTCTGTTGAGCCTGTAGTGAGTGGTACTTTGCTAAAACTGGGGCAGATTGTGCACACATACCTTGTCACCACAGCAACATTAGTCACCATTGATGTGACACTGAGCTGAATGATTGTGTGTGTGTGTGGCCAAAGGACTCTCCAAACCTGGAGCTCACCTAGGCTAGTTCTCCCTCCTCTGCCACCTCACTGTTGGGATTACAGGCATGTGCCACTGAGCCTGGCTTTTTAATTTCAATATAATATTTTTGTTAACTCCTTGAGAATTTCATACAGTGTATTTTGATAATATCCACCCCTCATGTCTCTCCTTAAACTCTTCCAGATCTAACCACCCCACTCAACTTCATGGTTGTTATTTTTTTTTTTAAATAACCCTGTGAGCCCAATTTATACAGCCTATATACTCATGCATGTGAGGCTATATACTGGGCTGTGGTCCACCTACCAGGGTCACACGTTTGAAGAAAACTAACTCTTCCTCTTCCAGAAGCCATTATCAGTCAACAGCTCTTCAGTTAGGGGTTGGGACTCATTAGCCCTTCTCTCCATGCTCGAATGTTGACTGGCTTGATCTTGAGTAGGCAGTTGCAGCTGTTGTGAGTTCATGAGAGGCTTGTCTAGCAGGCACTCCAGCCATCTCTGACTTCTTGCTCTTACACCCTTTCTGCAAGGGTTCCTGAGCTTGGGAAGGCAGAGCATGATAGAGATGATCCATTTGGTTTTGGTCCCTCCATTGACACTTTGGCCAGTTGTGAGTTTATGCATTAACAACCACTCCTCACACAAAGAAATTTCTCTGCTGAGGTCTGAGAACTGTACTAATCTGTGGGCACAGAGATGTGAATTTAGAGGGTAGTTGGATTATATTCATTTAGCAAAATAGTAGTGATAGGTGGTTCATCTACGGAGCCTATGAGGTCCCCAACCATGGGTTCTTGGCCACATTTACAGCACCAGACATGCATTAGGTCTATCTTTTTAAATGTGGGTGATGGGGATCAAACTCATACTCTTATGATTTTGGACATTTGCTTTGCTGACTGGCCATTGCCCCAGCCTAGAGCTGAATGTTTTTTCCAAGCTCCAAGAGGACAGTGTCTGGAATTGTTATATGTGTTCTGTTGTATTACCAATGCCTAGCACAGTGCCTGGCTCACCAAATATAGAGCATCTACTGGATACAGGGGTGAAAACTTTCTTGCCTCCAGCCATTGACACCAGAAAGCACCCACTAAATTCTAACTGTTTGCCCAGGACTATGCTAAAGGATAGGTATGTGCAGGGACAAACTCTAACACCCACCCTGATGTGCTCTGACTCCACGTCTCATTTCCCACAGGTCCTATAGGTGCTGAAGTGGAGGCTTTACCAGCAGGTGTTGTTGTTGTTTTTGAGATGAGGGTCTCAAGTATTCCAGGTTGGCCTTTAACTCCTGATTACCTCACCCCCACCTCCCAAGTGCTAGGATTATAGGAGTGTGCTGCCATGCCCAATTTAGGAGTTGGGAAATTCGGGTAGAATCCTCAGAATGCAGCCCTGGAAGCGCTGCAGCTGGATGCTTCCATCACTACTGGCCATCACACACATTACTAGGTGTAACTTCCTCATGGGTCCAGGTGGACGCACTGACCCCATGCACAGGAATGTGTTCTAGTATGTGCAAATGGCAAGGCCCTTCTCTCTGGACGGGTCTGATCTATAGTTGACCAGATCCTCTGGGGCTTTGTTCATGGTGCTGGACAAAGCTGGACTCATTAGGTGGATCTAGTACCTTGTGGCGGTCTCTTGGATTATTGAATTTACCCTGAGGCCAGTTTGACAAAGGAGAAAACAGGCCAAGAGATGGAGAATCACTTAGCTCAGGACACATCAGCTTAGGGCTTGATGCTCTTCCAGGAGAAAGGGGTTGAATAAAGCCTGGTGCTCATGGGGTACTCCATGGTTTCTTTCTTCACTCTTTCCCCTTCTATGACAAGCTGAATCTGAGCACTGGCTTTCCAGAGGCTGCACCCCATCTCCTTCCTCATGTTCCTTCTTGCTTCCCTTGCTGTCATGTGTGCCCCCTTCCTCAAATCAGCCCTCACTTTTATCCCCCATGCATGCACAGTGAGTTTTTGGGTTCCACCTTCGGGATTGTGTATCCAGAGGACACATCATAACACATGCACACATATGCATACATGTACACATGTACCTTGCACACAGTGTGCAACCCTGCCTTCACTGCATGTAGACCAATACTTTGGGAGCAGACTCAGTACACAGACCTAGTCCCAAGCAAAGCCTGAGGACCTGAAGATGAGGGTCAGCAATCTGAACACCCTGAGGCTCTGCAGAGTTCAGATCATGGTAGACACTGTATGTTTTCCTGGTCATGCTGATGTCTGTAACGCCCCATACTTCCGCATTCTTTGTGTGGTTCATGTGATATGGAGAAGGCAGATGTCCCTTGGGGACTTATGGGCCAGGCTCCCTCCACCCCTAGGTCTGGGCATTCTGAGTAAATTGAGATCTCAACTGGAGCTTCAACAGGTCCCATCCAAGAGTGCTGGGCCACCTTACCTGGATCTTACCAAGTACCTTGTGGGAGGATCGTGGGCAGGATCTGCCTTACCCTGGGACACAGTCAGTCCTTTCTAGGGACTGAGAGCTTCTCCAATGGGATAGTACTGAGCAGTGACCCAGTGGACTCTCCAGTGACCTCTGTGAGCCCAGGCTATATTTATTGTCAGAAAGATGACTACAAAATCCCTGCCATATCGAGTCATCAGCATTATGATCGGGGAAGCAACACCTCCCAAATCTATTATTCATTAAGTGTAACCAATATATAATTTAAAACAGTGGGTTTTGTCAAATAATGTTAGGTCAGCATAATTTTCTGCCTATTACTAATATCTATAACATCTTTGCCTTAGTCAGCTCTATTTAAATATGCAATCATTTACAGCTTTTGAGAATATTTCTGTGCACTCCCAATTTCCAATATTCAACAACGACAAATTTTATGCTGACATCACTAGCAAACTATTAAAGACAGTATTTCATTATTGGTTTTTCATCCCAAAAGTTATTTACAATTATATACTGAGCACTAATATTAAAGGAAGCCATTTAAATGAGGTGCTATCTACTTTAACAGTATGTCTGTCACAGAATGAGATTGTGTTTAAAGATTTTATCAAGAAATGGTTGTTTGCTGAGGTTATGTTTTGTCCATGAAATATGCATTTCATATCTCTTTCATTTCATTAACATAATTTAATTTGTGCTTTGCATTTTGTGCATAATACATATTTGATTTACAAAACAAATATTTCCATTAGAAAATGAATTTCATGCAGGCAAAAAAGCAGAACCAAATGATGTATTGAAGGAAAATAAGAAGAAATGAAATGCATTTTCTCAGTCTATTAAAAAATCTATGGCATTGACAGAAAGTGCACTTAGTGCTACATTTAAAAAATACCACATATGTCAATGTATTAACAAATAGAATTGGAAATACAAATATTTCCCTATATCAAGCCAAGAATCTCTTTATTTTAATTGAGTTGATTTAAAAGCCCAACTACAATTTAATTTTTATTTCATGATGTGGTGCTCGGCTGATGCTGCTGAAGCTGTGTGGGGTTGGCAGTTGATGGAGGAAGATAGTTGACCTTAAAAATGGCTTTTTATTGACAATGGAGAGACATGGTTGAATAGGAAGCAAATGGGAAGCGGGCCCTTTGTGATCTGGGGAGCTGTGAGGAGCAGGGCTGCAGGCTCCTGAGCACAGCCCTGCTCCATTGCTTCTCTGCACCCTATTCAGCCCCACAGAGGGGTGGCAGGCTGGAGGGGGTGTCCCAGGAAGATAGGACTCTGAGTCTGCATTGGCCTTGTGGGACATGGGGGCTCTGGAAGTAGGGGGCACAGGGACCCACAGTTTGTGATTCTTGAGGACCTTGCTTCAGGGATTCCAGAAGATCCTCCTACCTGTTTAGCCCCCAGGAGTCCTTCTCTAACTCAGGAGCATAGTTCTGTATGTGTATGGGGTTGGATAAGCACACCCACAAGTCAGTGTCCTTACAGCATTTATTAAAAGGTGACACATAGGGTGGAGAGTGTTGTCCATAATGAGAAGGTGCTAAAAGAGTTGCCTGAGATGTCTGTGTGGTAAATATGGGGCATGGTCTGCACTGGCCCACCAGCCTAGGACCAGGTTTTCCTGGCATCTCCATATCTGGGCAGTCTCCAGCCTCAGCTGAGCTCCACAGAACCAAGGACTTTTGATGGTGAAGAGTTGTAGAGTTGAGGGCTGGGAGGAGAGAGCTGCAGAGCCTTCAACTTTAGACAGGGAAACTGAGGCCCAGGGCAAGTAAGCCTGCACTGCAGGGCTGGCTAAGCTTTTTATACTACCTATCCTGCCTTTGCTCCTATCGTTTGACCTTTAGGTCTTTCCTGGACCTCCCAGTCCACTCAGACGTGGACCCCACAGAACAAGGGATTGCTGGCAGCACTCTCATGGCTCCGTGAGGAGGGAGCCTAAAACAGGCCCGGCACTGTGATTATAGGTTTGTTGAGGAGGGCTGCCCAGGGGTCCACACTAGGCATGTAGGAGGCAGTCTTGGGGTCTCAGTACAGTCATGGTATACAGCTGTACAGGGTACACACTGAACCACAGCACTCATGCAGATGAACATGTGAAACACCCCCTTCTGGATACACAGACTTTAAGTTCTATGGTGCACCAGCCCTGGCTCTGAGCCAGGCCTTTTAACCATAAAGTCAGTAGGACACCCTGGTTCCCATTGGTCACCATAGGCTAGGACAATGATGTCTATACTAGGACACACCTGCCCCCCATGGTCCCACAGTGGTCCTTACACTACACATAAGTGAGCGCATCTACTCACATACACTCAGGAGACCCCTAGGGTCAGGTGCTCATTGTGCCCCTGTGACCTATGTCCCCATGGCTATTCTCTTTGTCAGAAGGTAACTATTTTGAGTCTGGCCTGGACTTCCTTGCACAGCCTCCTCTTTGCCTCATGGTGTCCTTGCATGCTTGAGTGGCAGGAGGGTGAAATGACCACAAGCCTCTGGTGTGCAGGTACCCAGCGGGGTACAGGGGCTTCCCCGTGGGTCTGAATGAGACCTGGGCAGGCTTGGGGGCCATATGTGTGCCCACAAGTTCTGGGCTGGCTGGGTCCCTTGTGTAGCCTTCCTGGCTCCTTCAGTCCTCGATCCTCCACAACTCTCCACTGCCCATGCAGGAGAGAGTAAAAACTTCCTCTCCTTCGTCCTGATGGTCTCAAAAGCAGTGAAGCTGGTCAGAGGGAGACAAACAGCTGAGGAGGCAGACACTGGGAACCCCCGCCACCCCTAGTGAAGGAAGGGGGGAAGGAAGCTGGTTCGAGACACTAGCTGGGATCCCAGCTGAGCTCACAACTCAGGCCCTAGCCCCAGTCAGGACTTTGGACCTGGCTCTTGAGAACAAGGTGTGAGGAGGAAGGAAGCTTCCTAAGGTCACGTGGTATCCCCAAGTTTGCAAGAATCTGGTTGATTCAGGAGCCCCTCCCTGTGAGGGAAAGGAACCCACCCCTTGGTGGCCTGCTGGAGACTGCTGGAGTCACCCTGAATTCCCACTGTGGTCAGGAAACATCAGACCAAAGACAGCTGCTCCTCAAGGACTTGGAAACTCCCTGGCCATTTGGGTGTATGTGTCCCCTCAGAATGGGCTTTTGGCACGGCAGAATATAAGATGGCACACCTTCCCCGAGGCACTCAGCACTCCATAGCCAACAGGAGAGTCCATGGTTGTAGATAGCAGATAGAGCTTGCAGCAGGCCCCAGAAGTGTCATGGGCTCCTGCTGCTCTCTACACTCTCATACTAGCTCCCCTGGCAGCCTTTTTCCACTCTTTGAGCCATTTTAATTACTTTTTTTCTGTTACTGTTTTTGTGTTTTATTTTTTAAATGTACCATTACTAATTTATGTCAAATTTCTTACCAGAACAGTAACCTCTTAACATGGCAGTTGACAGTTCTCCTGTTCCCAGTTTTTGATTCCTGAGGACCCCCTTTTAAAGTGTTTGGATCTGTGTTGGAGGCTCCACACCCTCCTGGTGACCCCCTCGACATCAGCTTCTGAGCTGCCCATGACACTCTCCCATCCCCACATGTCCTGTAAGCTGGCTCCTCACCTCCCTTGGTTTACACCAAATCTTCACAGTGCACACCCTCCAGCAGCCTTCTGAGAACAGACTCCTGGAAAACTATTTTGACACTTTCCAGTCCTCGAGTGTCCACTCTTCTTCCTCACCAGTTACATGGTTGAACCTGAAATTCTAGGGTGAGATCATTTTTCTCTCACAATGTCTTCTGGGTCCCAGGGTGGCTTTTGAGAAACCTTTCCACTGGGAGAGACATTAAAAATATAAAACAGATGTGGACTGTTTTATTCTCTGAAAGCTTTCAGATACCCTCTTATTCCCTTTCTTCAAATCTCACGAGGATGGGCTCTTTCAGTCCAGATACTCAGGTCCTTCAGTCCTAGGGTGTCTTCTTGAATTACTTCCTTAAAGTGTTTTCTGGAGGTTTTTCTCAGCTACATATTTCTAGAAATATTATTTCACCCTCTGGCCGTCCTGCTGACCCTCCACATCTATCTTATTGATTCTTTCTATTGTTCCTGTTTTCTGTCTGCCTTCTGAAGTAGTTCCTTAACTTACAGTGAGGATTAAGCCTCGGTGCGCCCATTCTGAGGGGACACATACACCCAAAGCACAGCGCCATCTGTTAAACCCATGTCAAGATCCCTTCTTATCAACCCCCTTCCCCACCGTCAGCACAGTAAGTCAGAGCACAATGCTGGTGGCTCCGTTCCCACACAGGCCCCAGGGTCCCCCAGTGAGGAAGCTGGCTGGCCCTGGCAGTGTTGCTAGGTTCTGTGGAGGCTTCTGTCTAGATCTGCTGTGGGCTGACTGGCACATCTTCCTCCCTGTAAATGACACTAGGACCCAGCACTAAGGGGCCCATGGGCTAGCCACCCCTCGGCATGATCGTTCCTTCCTCCTTACACTTGGTCATCCAGGGTGCAAGTCTAGAGGCCAGGATCCCAGACTCCTAAGCATTCAGGACAGGCTGGGACTTGGTGAGATGACAAGATGGAATGGTGAGGGTCATTGTACCAGCCTGTTCATGCTCCCTCAAAGGATGCACATTTGAGCTGAGAGTGGTGGTATAACCCTGTAATCTTGGAACTAGGGAAGCTGAAGCAGGAAGATTGCAAGTTTGAGGCTTATTTAGGCTACATTGTCATACTATCTCAAACAAAACAAAACAAAACATCAACAACAAAAGGCATACATGTGAGAATTCTGGAACTGCCAAGCAAGCCTAGAGACAGCCATGCCTGCCAGCAGTATGCTTTGGAAATAGAATGTAGTAGCAGAAAATGTAAGAATCATGAGGTTGGCAGCTTTGGAGATGGGTCTGGGACTGGAGAGATGGGAGAGATGGTTCAGTGGGTAAGTGTTTGCTGCAAAAGCTTTAGGACTCAAGTTTGGATCCCAGCACCCAAGCAAAATAGGTGGGTGTGGCCATGTGGACACCCCTGTAATCCTAGCACTGTGAGCAGTGGAGATGGGAGGATTTCTTGAGCTTGATGACCAACAGTCTAGCTCCAGGTTCAGAGAGAGATCCTGCCTCACGAGGTGGGGCTAGAGAGATCACTCAGTGGTTAAGAGCACTGCTTGCTCTTGCAGAGGACCTGAGTTCAGTTCCCAGTATACACATGGCTTCTCACAACTACCTGCAATTCTAGTTCTAGGCGATCATTTCTGGCCTTCCCAGGCACTGCATGCACATGGTACACAAACATACACATAACATAAAACAAAAGACACTTCCTTTGGGAAGGTACTTTGTAAGTTAGTTTGGTAGCAATGGCATGCATGCAATAGGACAGGGAGCCCACAGGTTTCCATGGGAAGGAATTGGAGAGGAGGGACCACAGGGCTGTGGTGTCTCAGGTAGCTCAAGATACGAAGCTGTTCCTCATTGTGGAGTAGTGGGCTCTGAGACTTAGAAAGGACTGGTTCAGGGGCAGAGGGAAGAAGGATGGACTCTGGAAAGTGAGTTTCTTTTGAACAAAGTGTTTACTCTTTAGGAATTGCCTGCCCTTCTGGGTCAGCAAGACCCTAGAAGTCAAAGCATCTGAAATAGAGCAAATAAAAGACATAAATAGCAGAGGAGCCTGCTCTGATTCCCAGGGAGGAACCTGTTGGGCAGGTGCCAGACTGGTGGCATGTTAACTTGGCTCCTTTGGGGCCAGTGAAGGGAAGCTAGGTTGTCACAAGTGTCTAGGCTGGATGAGGAGTCGGGTTCTACTGGGAAAGTTACATGGGGACTCAAGAGGAGACAGGTTGCCTTGGGAGCATTGGGCATGCTGGGGAGAGGGCTGTGAGCTGGTTGGATCAGAAGCAGGGTTCTGAGGCAAATGGCACCCTAATGATAGGTACATCTTGGGAGGGAGGGTTGCCATCCAAAGCCATGTGCTGGGGACACTCTGACCATTCAGCGACAGAGGCCTGTGGCTAGAGCTGTTTACTCTCTGCTGCCCCACTCCTTCCTTGCCCCACTTTTTAATCTGAGAATGTCAACTAGACCCCTGTTCCATGTTTGGTGTGAGAATGAATGCATGTGTGTGTAACACGTTCATGTGTGTATACTTGCCTGTGGAGGCCAGAGATTATCCTCAGGGCCTGGCTTTCAGGGGCTATCAACCTTGTTTTTTGAGACAGTATCTCTCATTGGACTGGCACTCCCCTATTAGGCTAGGCTTTCTGCTGTTGAGCCTCCACCTGGGGTTATGAATAGAGGTCACCATGCCCGGCTTTTTCATGGGTTCTGGGAATTGAACTCAGGTTGTCATTCTTTTACAGCAAGCCCTTTGCTGACTGAGCCACCTTTGCAGTCCTAGGCTTTGTATGTTCATTGACCTCTTAGAAGTACCCAGCTGACCCTCACAGAGAGTGTCTCAATAGATTCACATCCCACCTCCAGGTCGTAGGGCATCATTGGTGATGGAGTCCCACAGATGGAGGACCTGGACCCCTAGCTACGCTCTTCAAGAAAGAGGGTGGCACAGCTGGAGAACCACCCCTATGACTACCCGAAATTAGCAGGTCAAGGAGCCAGCTTGAGACATTGCCCAGAGGAGGGGCTCCCCTCAAGTGCTGCCTGATGGCGGGAAAATAAAAGCCATGATTTAAAGGCAGCCTGCACTCAACCGGCGTTCTTAGGCAGAGACGCTCAGCTAATGAAGCTCACGCAGATTCATGGCCATGTGTGAAGTCAACGGAGTCCTCACTCCGCCGAGACGAGCAGCATAAATCTTTGTTTTTAATGTCTAATGATATGTAAAATATTTAAATTTGCAACTCAGAATTATTAAGCTGCCAAGGTTTTTTTTTTTTGCCTATTAAAGTGTATTCTTGCCTGAGAATTTATGGGGTACCCCATGGCCACCATCAACCCCCGTGAGGGGACAGGAGGTATAGATTTGTGGTCTCCTACTGTAAAAAACTTCAGGATCGTCTGACCCTGTAAACTGAAAATTCATGTCTCTCGCCCGGGGACAAATGCATTCTTTGTAAAGGCGGCCCATGGCCAGCCTTGGGCTCATGTTAGTTTATTGTCACTTGGTTGATAACGTTTAATGGAAAAGATACAAGAGTGCCAAAGAATTTTAATTATTTTTGTGATAAAGTTATATGTTCGGCCTTGAAAAAGTAGAGATAATGCAGGGACTCATTATTATTCTCAGTGTGTTTAAACAGACGACACAGAATGCAAACAAAAGCAGATGAAATTTGAAAAGTATTATCAATATTGCAGATAGCAGATGCCCTTTCGAATCAGAACAAGCGTATCTTCTATAGCAACTTTATGGTTGAGTAGTTCATTCATTTCTATTAGAAGGTTGTACGCTTCTAAAATATGTAGATGGTATCTAGAAAAACCAACCAAGCAGACGGGTCATTCTGCTTGTTTTCCTAAATTTATTATTTCACTTTTGCAGGGCCGATCTGAGGGGCATTAACATGGGAGTGTGGTCTTGTTGTGTCAAATTCTGTCACTTCCATGACCTTTGGTGCAGGCTTTTGAGCCAGCACTGGGAGGAACTGGAGCGAGGTGTCTGGCCTGCAGCAGGGACAGAGCCTTCTTTTGCCTTGATATGGGCTGTGTTTGTGCAGCTTCTAGTCAAGGGGCTGTCAGTGAACGATGAGTAGTCTCTGGACTTACTTTGGCCTCCAATGAGGGAAAGCAAAATTCAGAAGCAAATTGTAAGTGTTCCTTGCCTCCCACCCCACTGTGGGACCACCTCCCTAGACTCAGGTGTTGACCAATGATTAAGGCTTTGTTTTAGTTTTGGAAAGGGATCTGGGCCAGGGACATGGTTCAGGGTCTCTAGCCCAGGCTGACCTCTTACTCCCTGTGTAGCTGAGGATGGCCTTAATCTGATTCTCTTACCTCTACTCAAGAGTATTAGGATAGCAGATATGTGCCACCATATATGGTTTATGCAGTGCTGGGATGGAACCCAAGGAGTTATGCATACTAGGCATACACTCTACCAACTGAGCCATATCCCTCTCCCATTAAGGATTTTTAGAGCCTTTCTCATGTTAGGCAAACACTCTGCCACCGAGGTATATTCCCAATACTTAAAAGAATATAGTTTTATTAGTGTGCATCCATTGTACATAGCAATGGGTTTCATAATATTTTTTCCCCCGAATCAGGATTTCTCTGTATAGTTTTGGTGCCTGTCTTGGATCTTGCTCTCTGTAGACCAGGCTGGCCTTGAACTCACAGAGATCCTCCTGGCTCTGCCTCCTGAGTGCAGGGATTAAAGACATGTGCCACCACCGCCTGGCTTCATAATGATTTTTTAATTCAAGTATGTCATGTGTTTTGTCCACATTCATCCTCCTACCACCATTCTCTCCCTCCACTTTATCCCTTCCTCTTCCCAAATATCCCTATTCTACTTTCATGTCATACAGATGTGTTATTCATGTGTCTACCTTCTTCCTGGGTTGTAATTCTCACTGGACTTTCTGGGTTTTATCAACTGTTTTATGACTTGAGGGGGCAGTGCTTAGAGGATTGATTGATAGGCCTCACCCACACTACCTTTGGGGCCTGGGAAGTTCCCTTTATCATCCTGTTTTTACTTTCTGAGTAATGGATCAATTCTGATCTCATTCTCTTTCCGTGAGGTGGCTTAGAGCCCCAGCATGGCAGCCAGACCGAGTCCTGGACATGTGACCTCACCTTGGGAGATTCCAGTCTTGGTAGTAATATGGCTTAAGACACTGTTGGTGTCTGATGTGTGAGGCTCTTGGCATCCATGGTGTCTTGCCCTTAGTAAGTGCTCAGGAAACATGAGCTGTTGCTATCATTTGCACAGATGTTGGTTTCTCTTACTCCTGGCTACACAGAAATTAAGTGAGCCGACCCTATCTCACTCTGTGGCTCCTTCTTGGCCTAGAATTTCTTGGAGATGGACCTAGGAAAGTAAGATCAATGGCTAGGTCTTGGAGGACTGGACAAGCTGAGACCCCTAAAGATGAAAGAGCCCTGTCCTGGGACACCTAGAGCTGGAAGATGAGGGTCACAAGGAGACTGAGTCCAAACTCTGACCTCAGATGGCTTTGAACACAGGGTGCTATGAACTGTTGCTATCAGAATTTGAAATTTGTCAACAAGGGTGTGTGTGTGTGTGTGTGTGTGTGTGTGTGTGTGTGTGTGTGTTGCACGTATGTGTTTGTGAGGCTGTATGGGGTTATGTTTGCCTGTGTGTACATATTTGGAGGCTAGAGTTTGACACCGGATGTCTTCCTCAACCACTCTCTGCCTTAATTTTTTGCACTAGGATTGCTGAAAGAATTTGGAGCTTGTCAGTTTGGTTAGACTGGCTGGCTGACCACTGAGCTCTGTGGATCTGCCCACAGTCCCTACCCCAGCACTAGGACTACAGGCACATGCCACCATGCACAGCTTTATGTGGGCACTAGGGATCCGGATGCAAGTCTGATGATCACCCTTGTACAGCAGTCATTTGGCTCACTGATTCATCTCTTCAGTCCCAGCAAGTGACTTCTTAGGGTAAGATCCAACCTAACATCAGGAAATCTACAGAAACAAACCATGTGATGGGCCTTGTAGGAAATCTGTGGATCCCCAAAGCTCTTTATCCCAAAGGGTACTGCTGTGTCCTTTGACTATGGTGGACTGGTATCAGAGATTAAAAGCAAATGACTCACACCTATATCCCCAGCATTTGGAGCTGGAGGCAGGAGGATGACAACCTTAAGGCCAGCCTGGACTACACAGTGAGGCCTTGTCTCAAAACAAAACAAAGAATAAACAAACAAAAACCCCTATGTGTTTGGAAGCTAAATAGCATGTTTGAAAGAGAAATAATAAATTAGGAAAATCTAGAATGAAGTGATTTGGGGTACTCTACAGATATCCAAATATGTGGAACACAGAGCAATTCAGTAGAGGGAAATGCATGCCTTTGCATGTTTCTATCAGCAACCAGGGAAGGTGGACAACACTGAGCAAAGTGTTTGACTCTAAACATTGGAAAGAATCACAGAACAAATCCAATGAAACAAGATGAAGAGAAGAATGAGGATAAGGGAGAGAGGACACATAAAGCAGAGAAGACTGGCTGAGTGGCTGGGGGAGACCTAGAGACCAGAATGTGAACCTCCTCATTGATGGGTAATTTTAGATTATGTTATTTTATGTATATCAGTGTTTGCCTGCATATGTGTCTGTGCACCATGTACATGCAGTGCCCATAGGGGCCAGTAGAGGGCGTCTGATTCCCCGGAGCTGAGTTACAGAGAGTTGGGAATCAAACCCGGGTCCTCTGGAAGAGCATTCTGTGTTCTTAACCACTGAGCCATCTCTCCAATCCCCCTTGATATATTTTTAAACATGATTACATGTTAAATAAAATTTTAGACATAGTGGGTTAAATAAAATACATTATAAAATTATTTACACCTGATTTTTTTTATGTGAACATTGAAAAATAGCCATCTGCTTACATTCTGTGTCCATGACCAGCCTGGGCTGCAGGTCACTGGGATAGGGGCATGGTTCAAGTACAAGGATTGTGTTTAAGTCCAGACCACAGTGCTATCTTGTCTTGGTTGTGCTAGATCAGTTCTCTGTGTTTCAGTCTTTCCTTCTCCAGAATAATAAAGCTTATCCTGTAAGATCTGGAGGTGAGTTCAAGTTATCTAAGTCATGTGAGACACAGCATTCTGCACTTGGTGTTAAGTACTGGCTGTCAGTTATAAAACTAGCCTAATGACAGCACACTTCCTTTCCGCTCTCCCAGCCTGCTTTTCTCACCTAGTCTGGCCTCCTGTCATTGTCACATGGTGCTGGTGTAAGATGACCACCGAGAACTTGTGCCCTCAGCTCCTGGGTACCACTTGGCTTGGTAGGCAGAGGGGCATTGTATCTAACTGATCTTTCCTTCTTCCAGGAGGTCCTGCCCCTGCTAGCTCCTCCCAGTCCCCTCTGTGAACACCCAGCCCCCTGCCAATCTCCACCTATCCTCCTTTGATCCAGGGAGGATGTTTTCTGTCTTGGGACTCCTTTCTGCCCTAGTTCCATGTGCAGATCTCCTGAGAACTCCGAGGAGAGCTGGAGAGATCAGGTGAGATCTGGATGGAGCACTGGTAGGGTCCCACTCAAGGCCATGCCCTGTCTCAGGCAATCGGGGTTTGAGGGCCTCCCTTGCAATGTCTATTGGCTTCCCATAGGAAGACTGCAGCCTGTCAGAGCTGATCATCCCTGCATTCTTGACTCTGCAACCTTTGATGTTTATCTAGCCTTTCTAGTTCTCTCAGTTACCACTGCTTACTAACTTTTATCCAGTTACTTTGCTGACTCCCAAGAATGGTCTTTAGGAGCATTCCCCCAGAGGGAAGGAAAATCAACATCAGGTACCCATGTAGAGCACTTGGTATCTCTTAATGTGGCCTAGTGTTGGTCCCACATCAGCTAAGGAGGTCCAAACAAGATATATACCTTGGTTAAGAACTCACAGTAAGTATTTGGAGAACCAAGGACCTCAAGCTCTGGTTCCACTGAGGTTCACATTCCTTGAAGTCCACCTGCTTCCAAGGTCTGCCTGCCCTGAGGTCTACCGGCCCCTAGGTCCACTTCCTCCCCCAGTCTACCTCCTCTAGGGTCCACCTGGGCTGTCAGTATGGGAGGAAAATCTTGGAAGGTGGCAGAGGGCGTGGAAAGAACGTGAATCTGGAAGATAGATGGAAGGAGTTTAAGTCTTGGCTTTTCCACTGCTTAGAACCAGTGAGGTGGAGGGAAGTTCTTCTCCACTGGGGTTTTAGGTTCCTTCTCCAGGGTGATGTCAACATCCCTCATCTGGCCAGAGTGAGAGTGTGTTGTAGATATGATGTATTAATGTCCAATACAGAGTGGAGACCCTATGATACAGAAAAAGGCCTGGGTTCTGGGCAGCCATTCAAACACTTTGGCCTGCTTTCTCTGGTTTCTAAACTCCCAGCAACTTTGAAAGGGCTCTAGTGTCAGACTTTGTAGCCTCCTCCCTCAGGTACAGCCAGGTATATACTTGTGAGCCTAGTACATGGGAGGACTTAGGGACAAAAAGTACCCATGAGCCTTGGGGGAGCCAGACCCTCATCACCAGCTGCTTTTACCCTTTCCACGAGGCTGCTCAGCTTCCCACTTTCTGTCTCTGTACATCTTCTGTCTTCTTCTTAAAATAGTTTTTTAGATTTACTTATTGTATTTTATGCATATGAATGTTTTGCATGCATACAATCTGTAGACCACATACATGCCCAGTACCTGCAAAAGTCAGAAGAGGACATCAGAGACCTTATTAATGGAGTTATGGGCAGTTGTGAGCTGCCATATTGGTGCTAAGGATTGAACAAGTGCTCCTAATGCTGACCATCTCCCCTATCCCATCCTCTGTTTTCTATCTGCAGGTATCACCAGGATTGATGACTGAGCCATGAGACTGCCACTGTCACCTGGCAAGTTGGCTTGGTCTTCTGGTTTCTTGGGCCTTTCTACAGCCATGAAGTAGCTATAGGCCAGAGCAGCATCTCAGGCTTTGATGGGGATTAGACAAGAGGACAACAGCTGGCCTGCTAGACTGACACCCACCTCAGCTTGCCCACCCTGTGGTGTGTCCCAAGGAGCCTCACACCAACACCAAAGAAGGTGTTAGAGACCAAAAAAGGAGGCAGCCATTTTCATCATGGTGCCTGTGACCTTTGGTCTTCATAGAATTGATGAAGCTCAGCTCCATGTGCATGTGGGGCATTCCAGTGAGGGCTGACATGAGATGGCAATGACATCCACATCTTCAAATGGGCTGGAAGCAGGGACCAAAAAGAGTCAGAGGAAAACAGCTTATGTGCATGTACAGCTTTCTTTCTTGAATTCATGTGGCTGCCGCCATTAGACTCCAGCTCTTTCATCCTTTCAACTTGGACTCAACACCAGACTCTCTAGGGAGATTCCAGGTTTTCAGTGCCAGACAAGGATTGCCAAGACATCCAGTTTCTTTGACTGGAGAGCTACCAGGTTCTCAGTCCCTTGGGCATGCACATAGCCATTTTTGGGTTACTAGCCCTTATCCTGTAAACCAAGCCAATAAACTGTATTTTACAAGATGCATATGTATTCTAATAGTTCTGTTCCTCTAGAATATCCTGCCTATCACAGCACCTGTTCCCTGACCTGTGTCTCTGGGAAAAAGTCATTTTTGCTCTTGCCTGGCTATTCCCACCCATTGTGGTTGGAAACTCTGAAGTCTGCCCATGGAGGCCAGCTGCAGGGAATTTCTCCAAGTGCTAGCAGGTTCCATGTGCTTCTATTGTGTAAGCTCTACTCACCTTTGAAAATGGAGCTTCTTAAAGCCGAACCTTAGGGGAAACATGGCCTTGACTTCTCCACCATTTATGTGCAATGTTAACACTAAAAAGCAAATCAGTCCGCAGGTCTAGGCAGATGTAATTAGAATAATTGTCCCATGTTCCCATGCCCCTCTTCTTGAAAGCTCAAAGCACTCTGAGCATTATCCAATTAATTCTAGAAATAGCTGGGTGAGAGAGGTGGGGACAGGTCTGTCATGCTCTGTTCATGGCCAGGCCACCACAGTACTGACAGGTTAAGTGACTTGCCTAAGGTCCCACAGAGCCAGGAACTGAGCCCTGTCCACCACTCTGTGGCTCAGAAACCTCATCAAAGCCTCAACCACAGCCACAGCTCCAAACTGCAGGTACAAAGACCTGGGTTTTACATGAGTGACAGAAAATTTCCTCCAGTTTCCATGTCAGTTTCCCTCTGCAACTTAATGGTGTGATCCCATCCATGCACTATGAGCCAGCTACTGGGACTCCCTCTGTCTGGGCCTGGCTTGCTGGGAACAGTGTGGTGTGAAAACAGTGAAGGGGCTGATTCCTTACTGCAGCTGAGAAGTGATGGTGACCCGGACAACTAACCAAGCTAGATACACTTTATGGTTTGCAAAGCAAATTAGCTATGAAGAATTACCTCATTTTTTGAGAAACAATCAACAGAGTCATAATTGCTTAAGTAGCTCTCTTGATGGTGTGGTTTTATGAGCTGGGCTCTGCTGAATTACAAATATCCTAGCCCATTTGGTGGACAAGCAGTGAGATCCTTAGATGCTTTGACCCCAAGTGCTAGGATGGAAATGACTTGTGGGAACCTCAGAGGAGGTACAGATATTGGTGGGCGAGGGTGGGGATCCCACTGACAGCTTGTAGATGCTCCAAGGGATTCTGGGGTCATGGTCGATAAAGGGGAGAAATCTTGATGAAGGACTGTAGGAACCCTGGAGTGTGCTGGGGACAGTGTTGATGATAGAAGGCGCTGATGGTGGCTGTAGGGTCCCAGGTTGTGCTATTCCTGTTCTTATTCCTATTCTTCCAGCAAAGAACAGCAGCTCCTATGGAAGACTCCACTTTAGACTAGACACAGGGGTCTAGTTGGAAAGATGAGAATCCAGGACTCCCTGGAGGCTTTGGGGGATGCCTTCCACATCCAAGCCTCAGGGAAAGAGTCCTTAGGGGATATCATTGATGAAACAGAAGGTGCAAAGGGCCAGCCCTCATTAGCTATATGCAAGTGCACTCACATCTCTTGAAATATAGGTGACAGCCTCTGGACCATGGAAGTGAGACAAAATGGAAGAAGAAACACAATGTTCCAGGCCCTTGCCCTCCTAGGGTTTGCTGTCCTGGCAGAGGCCAGGGTCAGTCTTGTTCTAATGACTTGTTCTGTGAGTGTGTTAAGGTGTGAATTCCAGAAGGAGTCCAGGAGATGTGAATAGGTAATGGAGGTGGCAGTTGGGGCTGAGGAAGGCTGAGGATACAGGAAGACTCTCCGAGGAATGAGCAGCTTGAAGGAAGCCTGAAGGGCATTGCTGTGAAGGTTTGTGTACATGTATAAGCATGTATGTACATGTAGGCATGTGCATTGTGAGAATGTGAACCTGTATGTATCTGTGTATGCTTGGATGAGTACATCTATGTACACATGTGTGTATGTGTGCAAGTAGGAGAGGTGGGTGGTGTCCTGGGCATAGGGAATATAGTGAGCCAGTCCCTACCCCACTCCATGAGAAGAATGGGGAGAAACAATGAAAAGGGGGTGATGGGCTGGGTGATATGTGAAAAGGACTTCTCAAGACCTTTTACTGTGATTTGATTCACCAAACTTAGCTCCACCCAAACTTTCCTCAAGGGGATATGCAAAGGAGAGTGTGAAAAACTGTAACAGAGACACATGTAGGAGTGTTAAACCCAAATGGTTGTGAGCCTCTGTATTAGTTTTCTCATTGCTGTGACCAAGTGCCTGACATGGAGCAGCTCAAGGGAAGAAGAAGGATTAGTTTAGGGTCACAGTCCTAGGGTCCTGTTCATTACGGCGAGGAAGGCACGGTGGGCTTCATGGCAGCTCATGAGTGAGGCTGCTCACTCACATCTCAGTGTCAGTAATCAGAGGCAGAGATGAACTGGGGCTAGAGTGTGGCTGGGACATCATCAAGGCCCCTGGCCTGGTGACTCACTCTTTGCAGAGAGTCCCGTGTTCTAAAGGCTCAATAGCCTCTCCAAACAATGCCACTAGCCTGATTCCAAGTGCTCAAACACATGAACCTGTGTTCCACATTCAAACCATGGCATCCTCCTCACTACCAGCTGAAGCTGGGTCTGGATTAGAACTCCCAGGGTCCTGAGAAAAGTGGAGAAGGAACTCACCCCAAGTTGGAGTTCTCCTGGCTTGAGGCTCAGAGTCAATGAACAGCATGGGCTGGCATGGAGGAGGTGCCTACTGGCACAGGCAGCCTCCTAGTCCCTCTCAGCCTCCTGAGAACCAAGATTTGTGTTTCACCGTATCTTTGGCTGCTGAGTGGGATTCTAATGTTCATCTTGGTCCCAGCAAAGAACAATGGGAAGGAGAGAGATGAGAAGAGAAAAGAGGAGAGGAAAGCTGATGTGTGGGGCTGCTCAAGTGTCCTGTGACCCTGCCCTCTGGACTCCCTGACGTGTCCCTCTAAAGGCACAGTTCGTACCTTTCAGGGGCTCCCAGGATGCTAACTTGCTTCTCTATTGTTGTGATTAAAATACTGACCAAAAGCAACTTGAAGAGGAAAGGGATAACATGGCTGACAGGTCACACTCCATCATCCAGGGAAGCCAAGGCGGGAAACTGGAGGTAGGAATTGAAGCAGACACCACAGAGGAGGCATCTTCTCAGTTGAGGGCCATTCTTCCCAAACAGCTCTAACATATGCCAAGTTGATAACAAACTTGATAAGGATAGTCAGTAGCACAATAAGACGAAGAATTTATCTTTTGCAGGCTGGCACTCCCTTTTCCCCATCTTCAGGATGGTTTTGGTGGGTCTGCTGGTGTCTGCGGGTCCCCCAACCATGTACTTCTCACCAAGTCCTGAGTTCTAGGGCTACTCCTTTAGGATGAGCCCCCAGCCTCCTGCTGAATTCCTATGAACTGTGAGCTCTGGGAAAGCAAGCGAGGAGGCCCCAGAAACAGCCCTCACTGGCCGCCTTCCTTCCAGGGAGAAATAGGTAGCCTGGTCCTCCCTCCCACCCTGTGATTATACAATAGATTTAAAGTCTCTGGTATCCACAAATCTACATCAAAATATATTCTCTAGCCGTAGGGAACTTCTCAGAATTGTTAACCTTCTCCCCAGGTATTAGAGGTAACACACTGTGAGATTAGATGTATATTTTCTTCAAGATACACCACCCATCGAGGGGTTCATATTTACATCTTTTGTTGATATTTTTTATAGATTAAAAGCGCCTCTTTGCTAGGTGATAATTCTGCTAAGTACTGTAATTTGCTGCCATTAATATTTGTCTGAGTCCTAGTTTGCAAAATATATTTGAAACCACACTAGAAAGTCGCATAATTGCTTCTTTGCGAGCTGGGGAAATGAGTAGCTTCTTATCCAGCCTTTATCCTGTTAACCTCGGAGGGGAGGGGCGTTTTCCAGAGTCCTGAGAGTAGCTGAGAATGTTAGCCAGGAGTTCCAGGGCTGTCTAGGGCCATGATGCGGCCTGGCTAGGCCAGCAGCTGGTGGCTTCTGGCCTTGCTGTGTGTACAGACCACAGTGAGGGTGAGCTCTGAGTACACCAGCACCCTTACCTGGACCCTGAGCTCTGGGGAGTGGAAACAGCTGGTCAGACCATGAGAGCATCTTCCTGGATCTATCTCAGTCTCACTTGCAACATGGAGACATTGCCGTCTTGATGGGTCTCTCCAGAAGGGGAATGTGAGAGGCTCTTGCCCAGGAGTCAAGTGGCTCTGTGTCCTATGGGAATGTGGGAATGACTTTGCTTATAGTATGGTCAGGCCTGGATCCCCTGGAACAGAGTGAGCTGAGCAACCCAGATAGGACAGGACTGGGTGGGAGGTACCAAGCAAAGGCTTCCTTATGTCAGCTTCAGTGGTCATCCAGGTACAGGATGAGGTCCCAGGACAGGAGCCTCTTGAATTCTAAGACAGCTGGTGACTCCAGCCTGGGTTCTCTATAAGTTCAAGCCATTTCCCAGACCTCTCCTAGTAGATGGGACAGCCCTTGGTCCTTCTGAGTAGGTGGACAACTTACCTTATTGTCTGACTGGAAACTCACATTGTTGTTCACAGAGGTCTGCCAGCCAGAGGCTGCAGCATGCGGAGGGCATCCATTAGGTACCAGCTTCATGGAAGTTCCGAGGTTCTCTTGTATCCCAAGGTGGTAGCCACTTACAGCATCTCTAACTAAAAGGATGTTGGATGAAGTCTTCTCTGACTTCTCCAGAAGGTATTTCCATGGGCAAAGCTAGGATCTTACCAAGTGGCTCTGAGCTCTCACCCACAGGCAATCCATAAAATGGAATTAATGGTGGCTGTTAGGTTTGAATAGGAAAGTCCTCATAGGTTTGTATTTTGAACACTTGGTCCCTAGCTGGTAGCATTATTTTGGAATGCTTTGGTGGTTGGTGTGAATAAGGGCCTTGCCAGTGTGAATAAGTCACTATGGCAGTCCTCTGAAAGATGTACCTGGCTGGCCCCTGATTCCTGGTGCTCATTCTGCTTCCTGGTCTGCTGTGGTGTGAACAACCTCAATGCATACTCCCACCAACAAGCACTGAGTCCTCTGACATATCTTCCCTGCCATGATGGACTGAAGCCAGGAGCCAAAATCAACCCTTCCTTCCTCATGATTATCTCTGTCAGAGATTGTGGTCACAGTGACTCAAACGTAACTAATATGGTGGCCCTGGCCTCATAGGTGCCTTTCTTGGGAGGATGAAACAGTACAGATGCATTTGATAAAGGTTGTTTGATGTTATTGTTGGTACATTTATCCTGAGTGTGGGCATGGGTGAGTGTAGATGTGTGTACAGGAGCCTATGTAGGTGTGGCTTCACTTCGTGCACTTATGTAGATGTGCATATGTATGGGCAGAGTGCTTGCCCATGCCTGTGTGAGAGTCTTGATCTAAACTCCCACCTCCTTGGAATGCCACCTGCCTACTCCCTCTCTCTTGCTCTAATCCTGTCCTCCTGACCATATCCCCTCTGCCTTGGCTCCTGCTGTAGCATGTTTGTGACCTGTGTCTCTCAACCTCTTTAGCCCCACCCCTACTCCAAGTCACTTCCCACCATTCTGACACTGTAGCTCTGTTCAGGTGTACACCTGTGTCCTCTTCCTCTTAGCTGACAGAGTTCCAGGAACATCCATGCTGACAGAACTATCACTTCCTCTGGATGCACTCTCATCTTCCTGTGACCTGTGAGCTCTTTTTGTGCCTTGTGGCTGAGGGCAATGGGGTTCACTTACTTGGGCAGAGTCCAGCCATGATCCACAACACCCTGTCCCTGTGATCCTCAGTTCCATTACTAAGATCAGGAAGGCTGTGTAGGAATGGGGACTACAGCCAGACACTGGGTCATTGGGTGCCTACCTGGGTCCGCAGGGTATGGTAGTGTCAGAGAATTGAAGGGTTGGATGGATAAATTCAGGTTATCAATGAAGCATCTGTACTCTGGACATATTTGGATGGCTGCCTACCCTATAAGAGTGGATGTGTGTGTGTGTGTGTGTGTGTGTGTGTGTGTGTGTGTGTGTGTGAGTGAAGATGTGTACTAGCCTGGGTTCACCCCTGGCACAATGTGGCAAGGCAGACTGGCCACAGGGTTCAATCCTTTTGAGGTAGTAGACAGAAGGCTGTCTCTGGTCCTCTGAGCCTGCCCAAAGGTCCTTTCTGTCCCCATTCCCTGATGGACTGCCCTACAATCTCTTCTTGGTCACTAGGGGTCTGGCTTCTCCTGTCTCTGCTTCCTCATTGGCTGAGATATGACCAGCCAATGTTCCTACCACCATGAACTGAGCTTCCGTATCATGCCTGCCCCTCGCTGTTAGACTGTAGCCCTTGAACCATGAGCCCAAACAAACCCTGTTCCCTTGAGTTGCTTTTGTTGAGTGCTTTGCTACGGCAATTAGAAAAGTAACCAACACAATGGTTGTGGTCCCACGTGTTAGTAAGCGGCCAATGGAGTTTGCATCTCTGTTACACACATTTAGCTCAAGCACACATGGCCTTTTTGGAGCTGTAAGGGGACAGAAATTTCTGTAGTGCCACAGACATCTGTAGGTAAGGCCTAACTAAGGCCCAGAGTTGTTGGACACCCTCAGGTCATGAGCTGACAAGGCTTCGAGGGAAGCCAGCATTCAGAGCAAGCTTAGCAGATGGTGGTGGTGGTTCCCTGAGGGTAGTGTCCCGTTTGAAGGTAGGGTGGGGAGAGTTGGGCTATGGAGAGACTCAGGTTGGAGATCTGGCTACTTGTGTCTATGCAGGCTGGGTAAGCATAGCTTTCCTTCAGTGAGGACAAAGATTTAGGCACCTTGAGATTTCTGGAGGGGAGAGACATAGCCTCTCTTTATTTGCTCCAAGTCAGGGTGAGCTTCAGGCTACACTAGCACCTGGGGTTCCCTTTTTCTCTGTTCTAGATTCAGATTCTCTGGGGTAAGATGCTGGCAAGCCAAAAGGAGGTTTGGGTCCTGGGTAGAGAGGTGATTCCTATGGCTACCTGACTCTATAGTGTCACTTTCTGAGGCCCTGTCTCCCAGGCCAGGCTGGCTCTGTCACATTTGTAGCAGGGCGCTCCATCCACACCCTAGGGATCTCAGCCGATTTGGGTCCTTGGATAATTTCTTCTGTCTGTCTGTCTCTCTTCTTTCTTTCTTTCTCTCTTCTTTCTTTCTTTCTTTCTTTCTTTCTTTCTTTCTTTCTTTCTTTCTTTCTTTCTTTCTTTCTTTCTTTCTCTCTTCTTTCTTTCTTTCTTTCTTTCTTTCTTTCTTTCTTTCTTTCTTTCTTTCTTTCTTTCTTTCTTTCTTTCTTTCTTTCTTTCTTTCTTTCTTTCTTTCTTCTTTAGTAGAGGCCTTTCTATATAGCCCAGACTGGTCTAGAACCCATAATGGTTTCTCAGTTTCCCAAGGGTCAAAATTACAGGCAATTGCCACCATACCTGGCCCCCTGAAGAGTTTGCAACAGCAAATTTGTAATGGCTGGGATTTATGTACATTGAGTCTTTGGTCACAGGGACAGGAAACAAAGATTTGCTGTTCCCAAGTGGACTCCATAGAGCCCTCAATCCAATCAGAAAAACTCATCACAGTGTACCACAGTGTATAATAGTATATATGTCCCATTTCACAGATGAGAAAATTGTTTGGGGGGATGCATGGCCAGGATAACTGGGGCCAGAGGGCCCTGTGTGGGTGTTTTTTCCTCAGTTTTACAGGTGCTGAAGAGAAGATATAGAGGCTAATACGAGGGGAAAGTCTCCATGGTCCACAGACACAGTATTTTGCTGAGGGCAAAGCTCAGACCCAAGACAAGGGGGAAAAAAACCCAACTCATTCTGACATATGAACTTTTAGGTTTAACTCACCCAAGGTTTTATATTAGAACCATTAAAATTGGGGACTCAAAGCCCATTCTCCATGAGCCCCAAGCATTAGAATACGCTTTAAAGATTCTTCTGCCTCCCAACGGCACCGCAGTCTTCAGGACATGGGCCTTGGACTGGAAGTGCTATCTGTGGCAATGGCTGCTGCAGTCTTATGTGATCTCTTGATGGCCTGGAAGGTTAGATGCATACCCAAGTGACAAACAGAGCAGTCAGCACATGGCCAAACTCATGGAAGAAGTGTCAGATCCAGCCCTTTTGGGGCCTGTGCCTAAGTGGGATGCAAGATAGTATCCAGAAACTCATTGGCATCCCTTTCCAAGGAAACAGGGGATGGATGAAGATGCCAGAATACAAACAGTAAACTGTTGCACAGCCGTGAATGTCCTTAGGCCGAACTAAATGACCCTCTGTGGCTGCCTTGGTATGTCTGTCAGCTTTCCAACACTGTGACGAAATACCTGGGGAATCGCATTTGAAGGCAGAAAGGTTTTTCTTGGCTCACAGCTTCAGAGGTTTCGGTCATCATTGCTTGACTTTGCTGCTCTGTGGTGACAAGAGCTTCATGAGGAGCACAGAGTGAAGGCTTTTCACTTCATGTGGTGTCCATGATCCAGCCTTATGGTCTTCTTCTGTCCTAGTCATTTTTGGGTAGTTGCCCCTCCTGAGCTCTGAATACCAGTGGAATTTATTCTATTTGGTCTGTCAGCTTTCTCCTGCACAGTCCTACCTAATCCCATAGCTTTTAAACACGCCATATCAATGAGCTTTTGTCACAGTGCAAGCTTGACAAATATTCCTGCACTTCAGTGTCAGGTACCAGTGACTGGGCATTCCTTGTCAGTGCTTCTATGGGTTGGCTCCATGTGCCTCATGCTGTAGCCCAACTTGTGAGTACTGTCTTCTCACAGCATCTAGTAGGCAGTGCCCTTCAGCCCGACATTGCTGTGCCAAAATACCTCAGAGACATATTTGAGACAAAGTTCTACTCTCTGCCTCTGTTTCCAGCTTTAGACTCCTTGTCCAGGTGCCCTCGACATGTCCAGCTGGTCGCTTTGAAGGCTGTTAAGGACTATGTACTTCTCAAAGCAGCCATGCCTCTTTGAGACTCAGTAGCCCTAGCTGTCAGGTGTGCAGACTGGTCTAGATGGTAGTGGGAGCGGGAACAAGTATTCTATCATCTTTGACTGTGACATTTGTCCTTCCCTTTCCACCTTGGATTTCTTTTAAAATATATGTGAAAGGGACTCCCTGTGGAGCCCAGGCTACCCTCAGACTTGTGGTGGCCTCTCTCTGCCTCCCGTATGCTGGATTACAGGCATGAGCCTCCATACCTAGCACCTCTCACTTAATAATGGCCGTGAACATGCTTACTCAGGCTATGCTTGGGTGGTATAGAACCCTCTGCTGACTCTCTCTAGCACACGATCCTTGACTTCCATTGAGCTCTTCTGGACTCTGTGCTGGGAATGCATGGTTATTGGAAGGGACAAATCAGGCAGTGGGTGGAAGAGCCCCTCACAGCTGCTATGACTCCAAGGCCATCTCTGGGTCCAGAAGCAGTGCTAGTGTAGGGCTGAGAGTTCCATTGCTTCAGAGACAAAGGATTCTGTGGTCATTCTCTTGGAGACAGGTGGGATCCAGGGTCATCATGTCCCAGACAGGCCACCCTCCAGCTCAAAGCAACATCCCTGGAGCCCGCGCCCCTTAAACAAAAGCCTGGTCTGACTCCTCAGCCCTGGCACACATCTGCATTATTAGCAATGCTAATACCATTCTGCAATGATAAATAATTAAACAATTATGGTCATGAATCAATAAGTTTAGCACATTTTTTCATCAGCAAATTGTACTGTATAAACAAGAAATATAAATTACCAAGTCTAATTCCCTCCCCCTCAAAATTATAAGCATTTTATATCTAATAATTAAAAAAGTATTAGAATTCAATGTAGGATAGTTAGAACTTTAAAGAATTTTCTGTTTCCACCAAGCACCATTAAATTGTCAGTTTTATGTCTCTGAATCTGATTAACATTTTGAGATCTGGCCTCGGCAATCTTTCTTGGTTAGCTCCCAGGGAAGCCCCTCCAGGTTCCTGTTTCTCTCCATCTCACAGACGGTGACTCTACTGGGCTCCAGCTATGGAGGTTGCAACTGCCAGGTCCAGCTGGAGAGCGGAAACAAATGGGCTTTGGATAAAAGTACAGGTTACAGAGCAAGGCTTTGCAGCTCACTCTGCGTTTCACAACCTGTAGTTTGGCAGACTCGTGGTTGGTTTATTTTGATGTTTATTTTTCTCATTTGCTTTTTAAAAAGTTTGTATTTACAAGTTAAAAATAAACAATAGCTATAGCAATGGTGAGTTATAATCTGCAGGACCCCATCCTGTCCTGTGGCTTCCTCTCTTTACCTCTATCCAGATCGGTATAGTCTCCACTGTCATGGCTGAGGGTACTTATGATTGTGTCAGAGGCCGCATGACCTTTCTTATCCTTGGCCTCTGTCTATTTTTGTCATCTGCTCAGCCACATAGGCAACTGAGTTTGCAGACTTAATTTAATAGCTAGAATCCAATGTCCCTCATATCCTAAGTACGTAATGTCAAGGTCACCGTCTTGGTGGATCTTGAGTGTCAACTTGATTGAATTGAGAAGCATCTAGGAGATTTTGAAAGCATACCTCTGAGGTTGTTTTCAGAGAGAATTAACTAAGAGAGGAAGACTCACCCTAAATGTGTGTAGAACCAGCCAATAGACCATGGGCTTGGATGGAACAAAAGATCAGAAGAAAGCCAGCTAACTCAGACTTTCTCTCTCTTTTCTTCCTGGATGCCCAACACTGCTCTGCCACATCTTCTTCTCCTCATGGCAGACTGAAGCCATGAACTAAGTCTACAGTTTTGTTTTGTTTTCTCAGAAATTCTGTCATAGCAGTGAGAAGGTGACCGATAATAAAGTTCAGAATCACAGGACACTTTATAGGTGAGACACCAAATACAAGAGTAAGAGGTGGTTACATGAGAAGATCAAGGTCCCACCAAGCTGGCTTCCCATCACTTGCCACCAATGGCTTGTTTGGGTGGTGTGTTCACCTCCAGATTGAATGGTGTTTGTCTTCCTTGGTAGTCCCACTGCCTCTGTGCAAACACTTTTGTCCCTTTCCCCCACCTGCTCTTCAAATCAGAGCAGTGGCCCAAATGCTAGACACACATCTTCCTTATGTTTGACAGAGTCACGACCAAAAATAAAACTAAAGATAAAACTCAACAATAATAACAAAGCCAAGGTGGAAACCAGCTTTATGCCTCCGTCTATTCTGTTTCAGCAGCCCAAAGCCTCATGCTAGGGAGTAGCAATCTGACTGAACCAATCCCCATCAGTGACCTATGTCTTCCAACTAAGAACTCACTTCCTCTTTTTCACTATCATAGTGATTGAGCCACTGATTAGGTCACAGCCCTCCTGATCTAATTGTCCTTAAAAACTTCATCTCAGACATACCCAGAGGTATACACCACTAATCTCCCAAGTGTCTCACAATCCAGTCAATCACCATCTGAGCAGGATCCTCGGTTCCAGAGCCCACAAGCACACCTGCACAAGTATCTGAGGTGCAGACTGTGGAGTGGGTGCTCCTGTTCCCCACAGGGCACTGACAGGGGTGCTGGCTGAGTCTGGACTCAGACATGGTCCTTGAGGGACCTGAACATCTCCTCTCCACCATTTCCTTGCTTTTTTTCAGGTCCCTTTCTATAATCACAACTTTGGCATGCCACTTGGTGGGTAACACTGTCATTTGCTTTGAGGGCTTTGTGAATGTCCCTTGTGGGCTGGGCACACCACAAGGGCACAACTGGAGATCGAATGAAGAACGCATGCAGGTGATAGAAGGTGAGTCTCTTGAAGTGGCTGCAGCTAACCAGGCAAGTGACATTTTGCTGCATCCAGAGTCTGTCTTGGAGGCTCGGTGTTGGAGTGGCAGGGTTCCTAAAGTCCTTCAGGGGTCAGCTCTGCCCTCTATGTGCTGATCATTATCCCCAGGGGTACTTTGTGTCAGTGACTAACCATCAGAGGACACCTCTTTTCATGGACTCAAGTGCCTAAGGAGGACAGAGACATCAGTTAAATAAGCTAAGCTCTTACTTAAGACAGATTGATCAGTCCTGGTAAAAATCTGCTATGCAGTCAACTGCCAAAAGAACTTGCCTGGGGCCTGGCTTCTCTCCAGATGTCAACACCGTGTCAGCGACCAAGAGGAACACCAGGGGCACAGTGCTGAGGGTGTGTGGAGAATATCTCACTCTGGGTCTCTGTAGGAATGCAACTGCTGAAGGCCAGGGTTCAAGGGCAGGCAGCTTATTGGGGCCACCACTCCAGTGAGTCGGGGCATGAAGGAGGTGGAGGGTATATAGTGATGAAGTATTGTGTTGACCAGCAGCATGGGTCCGAGAACTTCACACTGTGGGATCTTCTAAGGAGTATTGTAGAAAGAAACCCCACTCAAGTCCTCTCCCAAAGAAATAAAATGAGGCCATATTTAGCCATCAACTTTCTCCCTTGTCCATTAAGGCCTCCGAGGATAGGAACTCCTCTCACATACATAGGTTGCCTATGTGCACACTGTCAGAGGCCAGTTCTGGGGGCGGGTGGGCTAGGGGAGGGTCATGATGCACCTGGCCCAGGAATGAGGGATTTCATGCAGGATCAAGGAGCAGAAACTGCTGTTCTTGGTGACTAGATGAAGCAGAGGATGAAAGCATTTCAGTATCTACAGGACCTTCTATGACACAGCCATGGGATTGATGTCTTGACTTCAAGACCCTGAGTGGACCAAGAGAAATACTGGGGCCACAATACTGGGGATATGCAGAGAATGTCTCAGTCTGGGTCTCTGTAGGAGTATATAGCTGAAAGCCAGGGCTCAAAGACAGGCAGTTTATTGGGGTCACCACTCCATTGAGTCAGGGCAGAGGAGATGTGTGTACACTTGCAATGTGTATGTAAAGTGTGCATATTGTGTGTATACTGTGTGCATAAAGTGTGTAGAATGTGTATATGGTATGTGTATAAAATATGTAAATATATAGTGTATATCTGTGTGTTTACCACATGTATGCAATGTGTGTATACAGTGCGTGTGTATACTGTGTATCTACATTGTATATGTGTGTAATAGTGTAAGTACATAAAGTGTGTAAATGTGTGTATATGTGCACAGGGTGTGTGTAATGTATGTGTATTCAAGTGTATAAGGTGTCGGTATGTTTGAGACAGGGTCTCACTGTGTAGCTCAGGTTGGCCTAGAACTGGAAATCCTCCTGCCTCGGCTTCCTGAGTGCTGGCTGGGCTTCCAGGCACACACTTAAACACTTGGTTGAGAGTCCTTTGAAGATGCTCCTGATGAGCGGTGACCATTGGATTAACCCGTTACAGGATCTGTTCCTTGGCCTTGCTGCATCCTGTCTCTGTTTTTCTCCATCTGTGGGTGGGAGTCACCGGGTGGAGGGTGCCAACGCCAGGATGCCGGGGCTCCAGATTCTGCTTCACTCGGTGGCTCTTAGCAACATGCTTCTTGCATTCTGCTCATTCTGTTTCGAATTTCACACTTCTCTAGGCTGAGAGATCCATCCATCTAGTGTAAATGCTTCTGACAAGGCTGGGGTAGAGGAGACCCCTGCTGGGCTCAGTGATGGCTTGCTGGGGGTGGGCAATTACACCCACCTACATCTCCTTCCTGTCTTGTGAGTCCCTCTCAGAGGTAGCCAATGTCCTGACCATTGCATTCCCTCCTTTGCATTTTCTCTCTGAGCATCCGCTGGGGGTGGTCCTGCCCTTCTCCCTTTGCCTTCACTGACCGGTCAGCACCTGAGGCATCCCCAAATCTCCAAATATGCCTTAATTATTCTGTATGGAAAATTTTCTTATAAAGTTTTCTCTTACACCTTCTTGAATTCTCAAGTCCCCTAAAAATAACTCTCTGAATTCTCTATCTATATTTATATTGATTTGTTTTTAACTTTGGTTCATTTTCCCCTTTCTTTATCAGTCCTAAATTAATCTTAACCCTAGATTCTTGCGTGTGTACCTGCATCTCTATTTCTCTATCTATATTTTATTTGAGGTCTATAATAGCATTCAGAATTAGCTCATGAAACTGGATTACACAAAGCCAGCAGGTTTAAAAATACTCCAAAGATGTTGCTTTCATGCCTCAAATCCTTGAAAAGCCAAATGCATTCACTTCTGAAACCAAGTCTTGGGTTTTGCTGGAAAAAAAAATAAGGAAAGTGTTTAATAGCACATATGGCATAATTTTATTTGACATCTGTTTTGTAACAAACAATATTTAGCTCACTTATTTGCTGAATGATACAGTACACAGTGCAAACAAAAAGTCCAATGAACAGTTTTAACTGAGTTTGTAATATATCAATATTTATTGCAAAAGAATGCAAAACTTAAACATTTAAGTGTGTTATTGATTGTAATATGCAAAACATTGATTACTGTATGTTACTATTGCAAAAAAAAATGTCTTCCATGCCTGCGAGGGTATGAAAATGAGGTACATTTTTAGCAAGAGATGCTTCTCTGCTCCCCTTAGTGACATTTAGTCTTAGCCCTGTTCCCCCTTGTTTGTGTCATCCTATTGAAGACAGCTGTCAATATATTTAGGATGCTTCCTGCTCATAACAGCAAAAAATGGTGAAACTATTGGCTTAATTGTGAAGAGTGATTGATTTTAATGGAAACAACATTTAAAAACTCCGAATGCACTTTGTGTTGGTAGCACTGATAGAATGCGCTAATGAACTGAAGCCTGGAGCAGCTGTGGGGAGTACTCACAGCAAGGATCATCAAAGGACAAGCCATGGTAGGTGTGGTACTTTTTCCTTTTTATATGAAGGTTGAAATAAATCATTTGTTTACATAATTGGAGGACAGGACAGAAATGCAAGCTCTAACCTGGTAAAGAAAGCAAGTATTACAACTTTGGTCTCTGAGCCACACGTGGGACATCCCTGCCTTGTCACCGCTATTATCAACAGAGTAACAACATGGACACTGATTTCTCCACAGATGGCTCTTCAGGGTGTGACAGGTGGAAGTGACAGGGCTCCCTGCTCTGTTTGGGCTCTGGGCCTTAGTAGGTTTCTTTTTTCTGTTGTCCATGCCAGCAAAGTAACAAATGACTGCTGAGTCAGTCTGGCTTAACTGGAGGGTCTTTGGGCAAACTAGGAGAGCTCTCGGAACAAGGCTCAGAAGAGAGAAACACTCAGGACCACTTTGTCTGAGCAGGGTTTTCTGAATTCAAAAAGAATAATTGTGATAACGATGGCAAAGCCAGCCGCTGACCGAGTTCCCCAGCCTCCCAAATCCTGTAGACAGCTCTCTGCATGTTCAATACCTTGCTTACCTCTCTGCGCTCACACTTTGTCCACACTGAGGCTTTACACATCTTAGAAAAGCCAAAACGTCAGTCACCCACTGTGTGTCTGTAGCTCCCAGGTTCTGAATTCAGGAGTCCCCACCCCTCATTGCTAGTGCCTGAGGTCTTTTACCATCTCAAATTTGGTAGAGCAAGGGACTTGTAGGTAGGTAGCTGAGCTTGGAGCAAAACCTTTTCCCTACCTGACCTTCATGGTGGGATAGCCCAATAATTTCCCTTTCAGGTGACCTAGATTTAGAGTTCAGAATGTTAGGTTGGCCCACCTCTGCTTCTGTTACTATCATTGGCCAAGGATATGGTGGACAGATTCTCCGCTCCATCAGCTGCTTCCACCTTGGGAAGTCTTTGTTGACTCTGATGTTAGTGTCTAGAAGCCTCAGTTACCACATTTTAGAGGAGGATTAAATGAGCTAATACACAGAAATGACTGTGGAGTTCCTTACACTGAGTCAGCACCAGATCTGGCTGGCTGTGGCCATGTGTATTGCTAAGTCCAGTATTCAGGAGGCTGAGGCAGGAGGATCTCAGTTTTAAGGTCAGGCTGGGCTACATATCAATGCTCTGTCTCAAAATAAGCAAATAAAATAAAAGGAGAGAGAAAAGAAAAGCATGAAGAAAAAACAAAGAACTAACTCCAAATGCATCCTCCCACCATCCTGGCCGCACCCTGGGCAGAGTCCCCTCAAGGCTTGTTAAGGAAAGAGCGGCAGCATATCCTTGAACTTCAGAAACAAAGAATTCACTAAGCTGTGAGACAGAAGGTTGTGCTTTGGGACCTGTTCGTGAAGATGAGTAGACAGGGGGTCAAGGAGATGTGGTCTTCATTCATAGAAGGTTTGAGTTGTAATCCAGCTCTTAGAGTGGAGGAGAGACTCAGGGCAGTGTGGCCAGCAACTCCCTTCCTCCTCTGGCCTCAACAGCAATTACAAGCTGTGAAGGAAACAGAGCAGAGACGGACACTATATGCCATCAGGAAATAAGAACACTGCACAAGGAGAATAAATAATAATGTATGTATTTTCTGGCTTTAATAAAACTCTATAGATATAAAAAGCTGGAGAAAGAGGATATTTTTTTTTCTTTCAGACCTTAATTATAGCAGGGTTGTTAGTAAATTTACTGAATCGCAAATGTAAAATATTCTGATGGCCTGAGTAAAACCACATATTTAAGCCTTCTAAATGAACATTTCTGTTTTTTGAGTAATTTGTACCATCTGTGTCAAAATTCTGAGTCTAAAAAAAAAAGCAGTGGAACAAATGTTAGTTCCATAAAACAGTCCTAGTTCATTGTTGAAATTGTCACACATTAACATTGCAGGCCATCTGGGAAGACAAAAGCCTCTAACCAGATTGCGGAGATGATTTTATTGGTCTGGTATTAATCAGGATGTGGCATAATATTTAAGCAGAAAGGAGAGATGAGGTGAAGTGGGGCCCTGCATCCACCCCAGCTGTATGCACAGAGTTGTGTGGTAACTCCTTTATGCTAAGGGCACTGGGTATTCACATGCTGGTCATTGTCACAAGATGTAAATCAAATGCAATGTATTATTTCCGGTTTGGAAGCAGTGAAACAAAGTATAGAGACTTCCTGGGCTGAGGCTCCTGCTCCAGGAATAGGAGCTGGGCTATCAGAGTCCACCCAGAGTCCCGCTGGAACGAAATGGCATGTTGGGTCCCTGAATCTCAGAGCATCCTGCTCCTACCCCTTGCAGTGAGAGCCCGTGGTAGGTTTGACCAGCTGCTCTGGTCAGCCCAGCCAGACAGCTGCAACTCTGGCTGCTGCCGGGACTCAGTTCTAGTGGGTCACATCTCCATACTCTGGGTACCTCTTCACTGAGACTAACATCCATTAACATCTTCAGAGTCCAGGCCAAGCCTGGTTTCACCAACGCGCTTGTCCAGTTACATTTTCCATGGTCTCAGAATGGACTCCTCTATGGAACACTCTGTAGTGGCCATGTTAGGGTTCATGGCAAGGGGACAGAGGTGATGTCTAGACATGTCAAACCAGGTTGTCTCTTCCTCTGGCCAGTCCACTGAGGGGGCACATAGAATGGAATAGTGTGGAAGTAGATAATCTGATGTTCATAGGGGTAGCTTTCCCCCTATGTAGAAAAATCTCTTTCCTCTATGTAGAAAATATCACTGAGCATCTCACTGAGTGTAGAAATGTCCACACTAAAATAAATGTATTTTATAACAAATTTTGTAAACACAGCATGCCTCTAAACACAACCTGTCTACTTCACCATGGGCTTAGTCAAAGGAACAGTAATCTATCCCCAAGACTGGCATGTGTGGAACTCACATGGGGATGACAGGTTGGTCCATAAGGGTGACATCTTCCAAAGGCATTTTTAAAAGGTTTATTCTTTGTGTGTGTGTGTGTGTGTGCGCGCGCGCGCGCGCGCGCGCGCGCGCGTGTATGCATGTGAGTTCAGGTGCCTTAGAGGCCAGAGGTGGGTATAAAATCCTCAGGAGCTGGAGTTACAGATGGTTGTGAAGTACTAGGAACTAAACTCAGGTCCTCTGCAAGAGCAATTTGCATCCTTTAAAAAATTTAAAATAATATGTGCATGAGTGTTTCATCTTTGTATGTGCATGTGCACCACATAGGTGCCTGGTGCCCACAAAGGCCAGAAGAGGGTGTCAGATTCTCTGGAACTGGAGTTAAGATGATTGTGAGCTGCCATGTAGATGCTGGGTATTGAACCTGGGTCTAGTACTCTTAAATGCTGAGTCATCTCTCCAGCCATCTCCAGAAGTATTTTTAAGGACGATTTTGATATGGGGTTGATTCGGCCTGTTGCACTGTGAGGGTCCAACTCTCATGAGCTCAGTGACTGACTGCATGACTGAAGACTCTGCTGGATGTCAGAGCAGCTGCTCAATGTGGCAGGAGCCCTTGGCTGTGGTCTGCTGGCTGTACAGAGCTGTGCCCAGGTGGCCCACTTACTTCAGTGAGCCCCTAACTGGAGTATGCCATGTTACTGTGAGCCACTTGGCAAGGTTGTGAGGACACAGCAGTGTCAACTCTCCACATGGCCACTTTTATCCTTCATTTCTTGTTCTTTCCTCATCTTAGGAGGTCCCCACCATATGGGCAATGCCTACCTTTGCTTCGAAGCACAGCTAGGGGTGTCTCAGGAGTGTCTGATGCATACTCAGCCTGCTGGAGACAGAAGGGAGACCCCTGGCACAGAGAATTGGTCCATGTTTCCAGGAAAAACAGCTGGAGCAGTGAAGGGGCTGAGAACAGAGAATGTGAGTGGTGGGATCCCCGGAGCCCTAGCCATTAAGGACAATCATGGCGGTGCTTGAAGAGAGCTCTTCAGATGGGAACAGACCACACCGCTGTGCTGTGTCAAACTGTAGCAGCTCCCACCTGCCCTTGAGAGGGCCTTGTTTTCTGGGCTACCCATTCCTGCCCTCCCCAGGGCCTTTGAACAGACCATTCTCTCTTCCTGAAGGGCCCTGGCATGCAGCACCAGTCACCCAGTCAATTCTTTTTCTTCCTAAAATGCCAACTCAAACCAAGCTTCTTTAGGAACACATCCCTTAGGGCTCGTGGCACCCGGCACGTCTCCTTTGTGGCACATGCGACTTAATTAAATAGTTTATTGCATAATTACTGTTTGTGCCTTCAAATATGAGCACAAGATGGTCTCCTATTTTCTCAATTAAATTATGAGAATAGTTTTGAGGGTCCCTGCTTACACGTATTGGATTTTTTGTTTTGTTTTGTTTTGTTTTTTTGAGACAGGGTCATAATATGTAGTCCATGCTGGTCCAGACCTTGAATTCTTTTGCCTCATTCTCTAGGGGGCTGGGGTTACATGTGTGTACCACTAGGCCAATTTACATATACAGACTTCTAGGAATGGAGTTGAAGAAGTCCGTGCCCCCTTAGAACAGGAAGTGGGCTGCAGTGCACATTTGGTGCCACTTGTTATGCAGGATGGCACAGTCACTGACTGTGGCTCCCACCAGCTGTGCTCTACCCTCACTGTGGCATGGCTGGGGCCCTGCCTTCACTGCCTGATGGGGCATTTCCTCTTCTGCGAGGTGAGGTGAGGTGTGACAGCGCTTGAGTCCAGCTGTGGGCACAACTGGCACCGGAGTTCTCCATAAAGTAACCACTTAGCTGACTGTTTTATGTGATCCTTGAATGGCCACTTTCAGTGACAGCATTGCAGTTTGCAGATCACGGCCCTCCCCAGGAGCAGTTATAATTATAACAAAATTATTATTATTCCATTTATTTTAATGCCTTTTCCCTTCTTTTTTCTTTCTTCCTCCTCCACCTTCTTTTTATTTTATCAGTTCCATCAGATGACCTTTATAAGCTTCAAATATTAGCCTCAATTGAGGACCTTCAGGACCAATGTCTTTTCCTTCAACTTTAAGTGGAAACTAATTGAGACCAGAGCCTGGCAATGAGATTGAAGACTTCGAAGAGACCTGAGCATGTGGCCCTGTCTGTTCCTCAATGGGTCATTCTGCAGGAACTGCTGCTTGGTTTTCTGACGTCAGTGGTCACTTTCCTCCTTCTCCAGGTTGTGTGTATTGTGGAAGGCAGGCCCTCCTTAGGCCTGCTCACTGTGGAGTACCGGGACCTCCTGAGGAGCCAGCTCTCTGCATGTTCAAAAACTATTTCTGAGTAAAGGCAGGAATGAAAGGCAAAGTGTTTTGAAGATGGGAAAGGGAAGTTGTGTGTCTGTGTGTGTGTGTCTGTGTGTGTATGTCTGTGTGTGTGTGTGTGTGTGTGTGTGTGTGTGTGTGTGTGAAGCACAGTAGAGGTGACAGGGAGGTCAGAGGAACCTTCTCTCGAGGCATTCCAGAGCTAAGGCTGAGAGCTGCACCCCTATACATAAGCACCAGAAAAATCACACACATACACCCATATCACACACAAAGGAAGATACACACACACACACACAAACAACCAGAAAGTTGCAAACATACACACATATATATACCACATACCCATGCCTACAAACACACAGAGAGCTACACACATACCACACACATAAACACACAAAGAAAGTACATAGAAAGACACAAACATACACATATATACATACACACCAGATATACCACATACACAGACATACATAGATAAATAGGAACACACATATACACATGCCCCCCCATACAAAGACATGCACCACACAGAGACATGCACACACACAGATAAACACACAAATGTGTCACATATACCATATACACACAAACACACAGAAGGGCACACATACCACACACAGACACATACAGACATATACATATAAACGTATACATATACACACATATCTAGAGAGACATAAGCACACAGAAACAGAGACACACAGAAATGTAAAAAACAGACAGAAACAATTGCACATAGAAGCTCACAGACACATGAAGACAGAGGTCAGATACACACACATCAGTGACACAGAAACAGACACACTTTGTTGCTGGAGAGTTTCTCTCCATGTTCCACCAAGCCCTGCAGTCCAACAATCTAAGTATAAAATAATCACTCAGACGCTTATATTACTTATAAACTGTATGGCCGTGGCAGGCTTCTTGCTAACTGTTCTTATATCTTAAATTAACCCATTTCTACAAATCTATACCTTGCCACGTGGCTTGTGGCTTACCGGTGTCTTTACATGTTGCTTGTGCTGGCGGTGCCTGCAGTGTCCCCCCTCCTTCTTCCTGTTTCCCCAGTTCTCCTCTCTCCTTGTCCCGCCTATACTTCCTGTCTGGTCACTGGCCATCAGTGTTTTATTTATATAGAGTGATATCCACAGCAACACTTAGACACACAGATACATGAAGACTAACAAATAATATACACAAGTAGACACAGACTTAAACACATAACATATAAGTACACATATGTACAACTGATATACATAGACATGTCACATGCATAGGAATACAGAGACATACATACTCCTGCAAATACACAGATATAATAATACAACAGTCATATGCATGCACACACACACACACACACACACACACACACACACACTCCAGAATCCCAAAGAAAGAGCCATCAGACCAAGTAGGGGTCTGGAACTAGTGCTCTGCAGTGGCCAACCTCCTGCCCCAGGACCTGAGCTCTCTGAGGACTTCCACCTATGTGACATTGTTTTTGGCTCTCTAATGTCTTCCACTTAAGTAAGAGCCACTGAGGTGTGGGGTTTCCTGGTGCCTAATGGCCCAGGGTGTCGCTGAGGGCTATTAACCCTGCTGGCCATTAATCCCAGGCGATGCCTGAGGCTATTACAGGCTCTGTGGCTCTCAATGAGCAGTGGTACTCAGCCCCTGGGAATGGCCCTTGCAAGGTTTGGCTCCTTGGGGGGTGGGGACCATTGGATCTTTGCTTGTGTGTGTGTGGTTGGCCTGTGCATGCACACACAGAAACAGAGGTGCCACGGACACATGGAAGATGAAGACAGATGCTTGGCAGCTAGTGGGAATCCTGGGTTTGGAGAGCTGGTGACAGGCGGGAGATGGTGAACTCAGGGTCCCATCTTCAGTGCAGGACAGGACACAGGTTGCACGTATGCTTGAGGATATCTGCAGAGCTGAGGACCCAGTGCCAAGCAGCTGCCCCTGCCCGGGCGCACTAGCTTGTGCTCTCCTGGTGTTCTAGTGTCTCCAGCGGCTCTCTCTAGCTCTGAGGTGTCTGCTGTGTGTCTCATGATCACTGCTGTTCTGTGGCCTTTCCTTCCTCAGTCTCACCTTTAAAATGAAGAGTCAGGAAGCAGAGGCACTGTGTTCTTATTTGACCTTTGCTTTCCTCTCCTCTTCCTCATCTATATACTTTCTTCCTCTTCTTCCTCCTTCTCCTGTTTTATTTTTTCTTATTCCTTCTTCTTGTCTTTTGGCCTCTTTCCTGACTGTGATGCTGGATGGATACCTCATCCCCTCTGCTAGGGAGGAGCTGTGCCAGTCATTTCCCCTCCTGGGTGAGCCTTCCTGCTGACTAGAGTCCCCTCTTTCCTGTTATAGCAGCTACCCACAGCCCATTGTCTTTGGGTCAAAGGCCAATCTCTGGTTTGATGAGAGCGATTTGTGTTGTTTTGGGGTGCAGAATATATGGCCCTTGTGCAAGGTAGCTGTTCTTGGTCCTGCCTAGGGGGCGGCAGACCAGGTACTGTTCTTCTCACCCAGTCCTGTCCCTGCACACCGCCTCAGTTGCCACCATGTGGACCCATCTGAGGATCTGCCTGGCTTTGCATACACTATCCCTCTACACTGTGATATTGGCTCAGCCTGTTTTTCTGTTCCCATTTTGCAGATGTGAATTGAGGGCCAGAGGTGGATTTTCCAGGGAGATCTGCCCAGGTAGCCTTTCCTCCCACATGGCATCTCATGCTTACACAGGGGACAGAGTCACAGACTTAGTTTGACTCTGGATGATAAGGATCAAATTTGGGTAAACTTTCCTAAGAGTTCTCAGTCTTTGCTTTTAAAGAGCCTGCACAAGCTGACCCTGCTGTCTGTTGTCCCTCAGCCCCTCTGGGCTCTGAGCTTGGAGAATCCTATCTCAATCTGTCCTGAAGCCTGGAGCACAGGAAGCAGTGCTCCCCATCCTGGAGGGGATGGCCATGAGTGTCACATGGAGGCAATCCAGGAAAGCAATCTGGGGAATGATGTCCGGTCCCATCCACCGAAGAACCAGGATGCAGAAAATGTCACTGCTGGTTTATAAAAGTACGCCATTATCAGCCCCTTGCAATGGGCAAGTGGATTAAAATGCCATTAACACAGCAAATTAAACTTACAGCGAAGTAAACAGAAATCCAATCAATAACCAGCATAGAGGGACAGCTGCTGTTCCCAAACAGTCCCCTGGGGAGTGGGGCCAGTGAGTACCTGAGGCTGGGGTGGGGAGAGGGTGCAGGGCAGGGGTGGGAATTACTTATCCAGACTCAGGAATTGACCTGTCCCTCTGGTGGCACAGGCCTGTTGTTGGGGGTTTCTGTTCTTTTGGGGGGCCCACCACACAGCTCCCAAATAAATTCACACACAGAGGCCTTTTCTTAATTATGAATGGCCAGCCTTAACTTGGCCTAGTTTCTAGCCAGCTTTCCTTAACGTAACATATCCCGTCTACCTTTAGCCTCTGGGCTTTTCCTGTTCCCTTGCTTCTGTAAATCTTACTCTTACTCCGTGGCTTGCTGCTGTGTAGCTGGGTGGCTGGGCCCTTGTGTACTCCTTCTCTGGCTGCTAGATCTCTCCCAGATTTCCCCCTCTATGTATTCTCTCTGCCTACCAGCCCTGCCTATCCTTTCTCCTGCCTTGCTATTGGCCAGTTCTTTATTAGACCATCAGGTGTTTTACACAGGCACAGTAACACAGCTTCCCAGAGTTAAACAAATGCAATAAATGTGAACAAAAGTAACACGCCTTAAAACATTCTACTACATAGGCCTTCTCTTCCTTAAGTCCCACCTGGGTGGCTCCTAAGCTCTGCCCATTCCATCTGTTTTTGAAAGTTTCAAAAAAAAAAAAAAAGAAAAGAAAAGAAAGAAAGGAAGGAAGGAAGGAAGGAAGAGAGAGAGAAAGAAAAAGAAGGTTTCTAGTAGATTTCACCTGTTGAACCCTGTCTTCATCAGGGTCACTACTGCTATGATAAAACATCATGACTCAAAGCAAGTTGAGGGGGAGGGGGTTATTTGGCTTACACTTCCACATCACTGAAGGAAGTAAGGGCAGGAACTCAAACAGGGCAGGAACCTGGAGACAGGAGTTGATGCAGAGGCCATGGAGGGGTGCTGCTTACTGACTTGCTCAGCCTGCTTTCTTATAGAACCCAGGACCACCAAACCAGAGATGGCACCACTCACAATGGGCTGGGCCCTCTCTCATCAACCACTAATTTAAAAAATGCCCCTCAGGCTTGCTTATAGCCCAGTCTTATGGAGGCATTTTCTCAGCTGAGGTACCTTCCTCTCAGATGACTCCAGCTTGTGCAAAGTTTATATAAAATTAGCCAGCATAAACCCCATTCATCGTCTCTGGCAGCTCTTAGGTTTTCCTGTGAGGACAGTTTTCAACACTCAGTCCTTGCTAGACTGTTGGACTTGCTCACTCTTAGGTTGAGGCCAGTGCCTTGACTGGCCTATCACAAGAAGGCATTGTGCCCTGTGGTCCCAGCATTTGACTCAGCAGTGCTCAGCTTCCCTGCATGTGTGCTGAGAGTCAGCCCAAGACACTGAAATGCAATCTGTCCCTACCTGGGCAGACTAGGAGAGCATACTCCTGGACTAACCTGTCAGAAGCTATGCTACATCTATCCCTGCATTATTTTTAGGGCTCTAACTTGAAAAATAACTTTATCACTTAAAAAAATTATCTATTTCCAGGAGGTTAGGGAGTTGGCTCAGTTAATAAAGTACTTTCTGGACAAGCATGAGGACCAGAGCTCAGGTCTTTAGCAGCCATTTAAAAAGCCACGCTCAATGGCACATGTCTGTAATCCCAGTACAGGGAGGCTGAGACCTTTTAGGTCTTATTGGTCAGGTGGTCTAGCTCAGTTTGTGAGTTTTGGGTTCAACAAGAGACCCTGTCTCAAAAAATAAGGTAGGGAATGATTGAGGAAGACCTCTGGCTTGCGCACACACACACAGACACACAGACACAGACACACAGACACACCACCCCCACACACATGCAGACACACACACATGCATGCATAGACACACACACAGACACACACACAGACACACACGCATGCATAGACACACACAACAGACACACACATATGCATGCATAGAAACACACACATGCATACACACACACACACACACAGACACACACACACCTCTATTTCCAAACACTTCGAAGGACAATGGTCATGTGATGACAAGCTACAGTGGGTGTGCTGTTCCTTGATCTTTCCCACTGGGTCTCATCCTGTGGACACTGACTCCTCATTCACCTCACCTGTTACTTCACCTGTTACCTGGTTGTGCCTGCTGTCCCTCCACAAGTCATTGATCTGTCTGTCTGTTGAAGTCCTCCAGGACAGATGGGAACTCCTAGCTTTGATTTCAGCTCCTTCCTGGGTGAGCTTCTGCCTTCTTAGGCAGAAGAGTAGGAGGAGGAGCTTGGGAAGGAAAGGAGGGGCCCAGGAGAGGAGAGAATTGAGAGGAAGTAGAAGAGGGAGATTGGAAGGGGTCTGAGAAAAAGGGTGGGGATGAAGGAAAAGAAAGGGAGGAGAGGAAGGGGGAAGGGGCGGGGAGGGCACTAGCTTTGATTCCGGCCCTAGAGTTCTAGTTAGGGACATGGACAGATTTTTTTTTTTTTTTAAGATTTATTTATTTATTATGTATACAGCATATGTGACTGCAGGCCAGAAGAGGGCACCAGATCTCATTACAGATGGTTGTGAGCCACCATGTGGTTGCTGGGAATTGAACTCAGGACCTCTGGAAGAGCAGTCAGTGCTCTTAACCTCTGAGCCATCTCTCCAGCCCTGGACAGATTTTTTTAAACTGTCCTCCCCACGTTACCCAGGGTCTTGCACATGCTGTGTAAATGCCCTACTCCTTAGCCCGTGTGTGTGTGTGTGTGTGTGTGTGTGTGTGTGTGTGTGTGTGTGTGTGTGTGTTTATGTGTTGAGGTTTTGAGACAGTCCTGCTGTGTAGCTGAGGCTGGCCTCAAATTTATGATCCCCCTGCCTCAGCCTCCTGAGTGCCAGGATTACAGTTGTGAACCATCATGCCTGGCTTTCCTAGCCTCCCTGATCTCTCCATCTACTCATCTTGCTTTCTCTTTTCTGGGAGGCCTGTTGGTCCCCACACGCCAGTGTGAGGCTGTAAGCTTTCAGGTAGTGAGTGGGGTCCCTGTGCCTGCGGGGTTGGTGGCAGTCAGCATGAGGGTGTGGGGTGCCCCTGAAGTGAAGCTGCATCCCCCCTCTCTTCACTTGGCTGAGTCAGTGGCCAGCATAGCTGCACCTACCGGGCCACCACAGGGACAGAGGGAGTGCTGCTTGCTGGTCCTGAGGTGATTAGTTTCTCTTGGGAACACCCCACTGAGCTCTCTTACTGTCTCCTTTACTTGGCTTTGACTTTTGGCCAGTGGCCACCAGAGTCCCCAGAGGCTGGACACCCATAGAGCAGCATTCTCTGTAGAGAGACCAGGGGCATCCCCTTTCTTCCCCACAGGTGGGAAAGGGCAGGGAGGAGGGAGCTGGTCCAAATTTGAAGACTTGGAAATTTCTCTGTTGCTTTTCCTCTCTGCCCCACATCCCAAATCCAACCTGAGCTCCTGGCCAGCTGCTAGAATTAAAGGATTAACAGCTTCCCAGTTCTCAGAGAGCTACATAGTTCAGGTCCAAAGCCAAGGCCATTGCTCCCTGTGGCTCGGCAATTGTTTCCGAAAGCCTCCTTGGAGCCTGCTTCACTTATCTCTTAAGACCTCACCAGTAATTGCCCAATGTCCAGCAAGTGGGGAGAACCTGTTAAGGGTTCTCTAATCTACTTCCTAAGGGCATGGTGCCAGTAGGTACACCTCAGAAGCCTTCTAAGACCTCACAGAGGCCTGAGTGTCCTCTTGGGGACCCAGCCCCACAAAAGCCCAGATGCCAGGTTCCTCATGAGGGGCAGGGACTAGAGGAGAGACACCTACTTGTTCAGGAGAGAGATTTCCTGTGGAGAAGTAGAAGGACTTTGAGCGTGCATTGTGTATGTGAGCATTGTGTATGAATGGGTGTGTGAAGGCCTGAGTGTGTGTGTGTGTGTGTGTGTGTGTGAGAGAGAGAGAGAGAGCTTGTCTGTGGGTGCATACTTGTGTAAGCATGTGTGTATGAGCATATGTATGTAAGTATGTGTGCATGTGAACGATATATGTGGGTAAGGACATGGTCTATGTGTGTAAGTATGTGTATGGGCATACATTTGTGTAAGCACGTGTGTGAGCACATGTGTGAGTCTGTGTGTATGTGTGTGTGTGTGTGTGTGTGTGTGTGTGTGTGTGTGTGCACGCACATGAGAGCATGTGGACTTCTTGGGCAAAAAGGAGCAGAGTGAGCCCTGGGCTGGGCGGTTAGCTTGACAGCAAAGGTCCTCCAGCAATGGTACAGTATGCTTTTGCAGTGGCCTCTGGCAGGCAAAGTAGCAGAGGTGCAGATGAATCAGACACAGCATGTCTGCAGGCCTGGGACATTGGTGACAAATGTTTTCGTCTTCATGGGGAGGGGGGACAGCGGGCACCACTCCATATGGGTGAACCTAGAAACCTAGACTATCATTTGCTGGTGACAGTGCCCTTCATGGGACATAGGCACCTTCCTCTGACTGATGGCCTCTGCCTGGGAACTTGCTGAGACTCTGTGCAGGTGTGCTCTCAGATGCTGGAATCCCTTGACACTGTGTCGCTTCATCTAGCTACAGCTGACAAATGACACACTCTATCTCCATGCATCCAGAAAGGATGGCTTCCAAACATTTCTAAGGACTAAGCCACCAAGCAGCTTCCCTGATTCCTTTCTAGGGCCTCACCAGGCTAGACCACAGGAGCCATGTCACCTCTTAGCTCCCCTCCAAGGTGGACAAGCAGATATGTGAGTAGTGTCAACTGTCCTGACCTCTAAACACTGCTCTTTGTGCCACTGTCTGGAGACCTACCCGGGAGCCTGAGATCCAGAGTCTTAGCTTTGGCAGCCTCTTCCTGCCTGCAGATGCTGTTGGCCTGCCCTTGTGTGTGTACACATGGTTAGTTTGGGCTGAGGCAGCCAAGCTTTCTGAAGAACAAATAAGACAGGGTTAGTTTGTCTGGATGCACTCAGGAGGTGAGGGAGGATGATCATGAATTTAAGGCTAGCCTGGGATAAATAGCAAGGTCTTGTCTAAACTAAAAGGAAAGGCTAATTTATATTTTGGGAACTCCAAACAAGGTGGTGATACAGATGGTTTATTTATGAAGCAGTCCCTTGAGTGTAGTGGAGCAGGAAAGGAGGGGGCCTCCAGACACTGTACTTGATCCACAAAAGAGCTCAAGGGGAACTGAGCGCCTGGGACTGCAGTGCATGCTACTAGTACCTCTGTGAAGGGGAAAGCTGACCCTGAACACTGCCAGTGTCAATGAGGGCCGTACCCAGTGACTGTCCCTTCTGAGGCAGAAGGTCATCCAGGGCTTTGGAGAGAGTATGATGTGGCACCTCACACCTGACCCTGGAGTACATGCCTGCTTAGCCCAAGAGTCCCAGGCAGGAAAGTCCAGCATTGACTGTAGTGGCTTCTCCTTGGTCACATTTCTGAGTACTATTGTTTGTGGTGGTAGGATAGTAAAAAATGCAGGGTGCCCAAGCCTGGGCTCTGCTGACTATCTTTGGGTTGCACTCCGTATTGCTGATCTGTCTGATCCTGGGGTCCGATGGCCTCCTTGATGGGACTTTCTTCCCTAAGCAAGCCATTTTCATCCTCTGTTCACAAAGCTCTGCCATTAGCCAAGGGCAGTTGTATTTGAGGTTCAGGACCAGACAGGTGCAGTACTGTGGTGTGAACTTAAAATGTCCCTATATATACACTGGATGCTTGGTTTCCAGCTGGTGGTGCTCTTTGGGGATGTTCGGGAAACTTTAGGGGCCTTCCTAGATGAAGTAGGTTACTGGAGATGGGTTCCAAGGGCTATGTTGTCCCTGTCTGCTTCCTGGATGCTGTGGTTGAGTTTCTCTACCTCCACCCTTCCTGCTGTGATGAACCAACACCTCTGAAAACAATATGAAGCCCTGCCTGGCTGTGAGTGGAGGCATACCTCTATGATCCCAGCACTCAGGAGGCTGAGGCGGGAAGATTTCTAGTTTGAGCCAAAGCCAGGCTACACATGAGGCCCTGTCTCTGACACATAACAAGACAAAATGTCTTCCTGGGCAGGGGATAAAGCTTAGTTGGTAGAGTGTTTGCCTAGTATGCAGAAAGCCCTGGGTTTGACTCCCAGCACCACATAAAAACAACAAAAAAACCCAAGCAAAACAAGCAATCAAAAATGGGTGTGGTGGCAAGGAGAGATGGCTCAGAGGTTAAGAACACTGGCTGCTCTTCCAGAGGTCCTGAGTTCAATTCCCAGCAACCACATGGTGGCTCACAACCATCTGTAATGAGATCTGGTGCCCTCTGTGGCACATCCCTGCAATCCCAGATCTCAGGATATGGAGGTAGGAGAATCAGGAGTTCAAGAGTATTCTTGACTATATAGCAAAGCCAGCCTGAGCTAAGGAAAATCTGCCTCTGGGCGGTGGTGGCACACGCCTTTAATCCCAGCACTTGGGAGGCAGAGGCAGGCAGATCTCTGTGAGTTCGAGGCCAGCCTGGTCTACAGAGTGAGTTCCAGAAAAGGCGCAAAGCTACACAGAGAAACCCTGTCAAAAAAAAAAAAAAAAAAACAAAAACAAAAACAAAACCAAAACACCTGCCTCAAAACAAGCAAACAAACAAAAACTCCCTCCTTTAAGTTAATTCTGTCAGGCTTTTGATCATAGCTATGAGAAAAATGGCAGAGCAGAAACATAGTGAGGTGGTACTGTCCACTTCCCTGCTGAGGTGTGACCCTGGGCCACTCACATTGATTTCATGGTCTTATTATCTCCATCTGAAGATAGATGCATCGTGGATGGACAATAGGAGACATGATGACCCATAGGACAAGATCAGAGCTGGAGACATCCATGTATTCGCCTATGTAGCTTATATAGGTTGAGACAAATGTATGTAGAGATTTCCACAGCTGTGCACACATGCAAGAGGCAACATGTATATTTGTGTCTACCTCTTCACTCTCTATACTGGCTAGCTTTCTATTACTGTGACAAAAGACCTGAGAAAATCCACTTACAGACGGAAAGATTTAGGTGGGCAGGATAGCTTGGTGGGAAACAGTGCTCACTACCCAGCTTGGCGACCTGAATTTGATCCCAGAGTCCACATGCTGGAAAAAGAAGACAGATTCCTGCAAGTTGTCCTCTGTCTTTTACAGGCACTAGCCCATGTGCATATGTACACACCTACCTGCAGATAACCAAGTCTGAAAACTAATTTAATCAAAGGAAAGATTTACTTTGTCCCATGGTTTGAGAGGGATCTGTCCATGGTCATTTGACACTCATTTCTGGGCCTGTGATAAGGAAGAACTAGTAGCAGCCTGGGTGAAGGGAAGGAAGGAGGGAGAGGAGGAGGGAGGGGAAGAGGGAGGGGAGGAAGAAACACACCCTTAAAGTTAGGTCTTTAATGACTTATTCCTGCAAAGCCACGCTGCCTTCCTGTATAGGTCATTCAGCTGTGAGTCATTTATGGATTCACCTATGAATGTATTTGCCACCCAGATCTTTTCTTCCTCCCTCCCTCCCCCCTCCATCCCTTTGGAATGAAGCAGAGGAGTGTGTGCCGTGGCACAGATATAGAGGTCAGAAGACAACCCTTGGGAATCACTTTTCTCCTTCCACCATGTGGGTTCTGAGGCTTTAACTCAGATTGTCAGGCTTGGCAGCCAGCGCCTATTTCACCAGCCCCAGATCTTGGTTTCTAATGCCATCCTCAACAACAGGAACCAGGGTTCATTGGAGAAATGGTTGAATCTAGGGCAACAAATATACAAGATGAAACTGGTATATCTTATAGTGTCAGTGGGAAGGGCTCAAATATGTGCATACACACATATATGCATGTGAATGCACACACATGAATACATAAACATACATGAATATACCTGTGAATACATAAACACACATGCATACACTTTCAGGAACATATACATACCCACATGCATATACATGTGAACACCCCCATGTATACACACATGAAAGTGTGCACATAAATACTATACGCTATATGCATACACATGAGCACACACATGAACACAGACATGTGTTTATTCATGTGCACACATATGAACATACCTGTGAACACATGTGAACACACATGTACACACACTGATGGGATGTTCAAAGCTCTCTGAAACAGCTTTCAATGACAAGCTTGGAACAAATTGACAACAAAGTAAGTGTGGATTGGATTGTAGCCCAAACCACGCCATAAATATCCACAAGTCCATGGTGGTATGAATAATATCACAATAAGTTAGTGAGTGAGGACAGACAGACCTGCTGTGCAGGGTTCATACAGTTCACAGAGTGCTTTGCTCTTGAGGAGGGGGCTTGGATTTCCACTTCTTGGGTGTGAGCTGCATAGACTGATCTTCTTCCAAAATACAGTATGAAAAGAGAGGACAGGTCACTTGGGTGTAGAGAAATATGACCTTAACCAAGTGAGCAAGGTCAATGCCAACAGCAAGTGGTTGTATTGAGAGTAGAGTAAGGATGACATTTTGGCCCTGGTTCTTTTCCCAAGATCCCATGACTCCAGTCTCATGGTGAGAAGAAAATGTGACAAGAACAGATGGAAGAACCTTCTACTAAATGCCTGGTCAGTTTTCCTCAAGGGCCTTGAAAATGAAGCGAGTTCAAGGAAGAGTTCGAGTCCAGAAGAGCCTAAGGAAACAGAACAGCTCGACATCCTGGGTGGGATTGGACAGGAGGAAAAGGACATTGGGTAAAACCTAAAGAGATCTGAACAGAGTATGCCTTTGTAGTTACACACCCACATTGGCTCTGGATGGATGAGCCATGCGTTGCCAAGGGGTAAGGTCCTGATCTACTGCAGTGTGAGGTATGTTCCTTGTTGCTGTAACAAAATACTCAATAAGGCAAGAAGGATTTTGTTTGGATCAGGATTTCAGAGAGTTTAGTCCATGACACTTGGCCCCATGTGTTCGGGCAGAGCAACAAGGTGGTGGGTGTGTGCAGAGGAGCAGAGCAGAGGGCAGATGACCCTGAGGACATGGACTCGGTGACCCTCTTCCTCCAAACTCTCACCTCCTATCTCTCACCACCTCCCCATAGTGTGGTCCTAGTATGAATCCATTGATGATTCATCTGCTGATCAGGTCAGAGTCCTGATGATTTAAATGTCTTTGGAAAGCCCCCACAGAAACACAGAGGAGAGCATCACTCATCCAATAGGTGTTTCCTAATGCCATGAAGCTGATGCTCAGAACCAACTGCCATTCTTTATTGCTTTTCTGGAAATCTGTCACTATCCTAACAAGGTCTCTTTATAAACAGGCATCCTCTTCTGATATAGCTAAAGCCTCTGACAAAAGGATCCTGGTTGGGAGCTAGGGGGCTGGTTTCTGGTTATTGTGTGATTCTAAGGAAGCTACTTCCTTTCCCTTATTCACCTCAGTTTTCCTACCTGTCAAATGACAAGGTTGAAGTGCCACAGTTGTTGCTCCCTGATGGTCTGTACTTCCTTTGTATCCTACTTGATCAGGTGTGGAACCTTCCGATGCAGATGGACCTAGTTGCTGGCATTTTTTGCAATTGCAGGAGGATCACGTTCCCAGTGGCTTGGCCAGAGGCCACCTGCTCTGTCATCTGCCCATCTGGGCCTTTCCATTCCTAGAAATGCTCCGAGGATTGCCGGCTCTTTTTGATGGTGCAAGCAAGCAGAGATAGCTTTTAATACCCTGTTTCCCAGGGGCCCAGAATGAAAATTTTAACAACTCAGAAGTCGCACATAGAAAGATCTTCTTTCTCCTGAAGATTCTCAGAAGGGTAGTCAAATGAAATTGCAGAAATAAATATACACCTTCCTCATTTTTGATGAGTGATCATTGCACAGAACCCAGCTACGTGTGTGAGCACTCTCCTTAGTGGGAAGGGAGACCCTGTGAATTATCTGGCTTTGGGGTTTTGCAGTCCTGTGTGTGCTTCACAGTCTCTAGGCCGCACACTTTACAGGATCCATCAAGTGCTCACCTATTGTGTAAAGCCAGAGAACAGGCCAGGATAGAGAAAAATGAATCACATTTACTCCATTTTTTCTTTTAAAATTAATTGGTCTCCCCCACCCCCATGTTATATGTGTGAGTATGTGCATGTGGTGTAGTTGCCTCTGCATGTAGATATGCATACCCTCACATGGGCAGAAGCCAGAGAGGGATGTTGGGGGTCCTGTTCTATGACTCTCTACCCTGTTCCCTTGAGATGGGGTCTCTCACTGAACCTGGAGCAAGGCTAGTGGCCAGAGAGCCCCAGCCTTCCCCCTGTCTCTGTTTCTTCAGTGTGCTGGGGTTACAGATGTACATAACTGTAGTGGGTAGCTGTTCCAGTTTTGACCTGGAAGTACTACCCCTAGTGAGGCTTCCGGTAACTGCTACGCCCACCTATGACCTGCCCCTGGGGTGGGGCCGAGATGGGAGCCGAGATGGGTAGACAGAGGAGAGTTCTCCAGAGAAACTCGCTGGACTGCACCTCACCTCTCCTGGATCCTGTAACCAACCCCTTTACTTACTGTGTTACCCCAAAATAAACCTCCTTTTTAACTACGTAGAGTTGCCTTAATAAATCCCCACAATATATAACTAAACCCACCTTTTTTATGTGGGTACTAAGGACTTGAACTTGGTCTTCATGCTTGTATAGTAAGGTCTTACCTGCTGGGTTCTGTCTGGCTTGAGCTTGTGCAGGTCTTGTGAATGCTGCCACAGTCTCTGTGAGTTCTTGTGTGCACCTGCCTTGTTGTGACTGGAGAACACTGTATGTTCGAAGTTATCCATCCCCTCTGCCTCTTACAGCCTTTCTGCCTCCTCTTCCCCATAGAATCCTGAGCCTTGAGGGGATGTGGTGTAGAAATCCCATTTAGGAGGACCACTCCAAAGTCTCTTATTCTTTGCACATTGGCCAATTGAAGGTATCTTTTTTTTCTTTTTTAAGAATTTTTTTTTATCCATTTTACATACCAACCACAGATCCCCCTCTCATCTCTCCTCCTGCTTCCCCCAGCCTTCCCCTTCAATCTACCCCCATCCCCTCCTGTGTCTGTTAATTTCCATCTACTGTGAGAAGGAGCTTCTCTGACAAGGATTGAGTCACACCCTGATCTATGTAAACACCAATATATCATTAGGAGTCATTTTTTTGCTGTGTCCATTTTGGAGAATAACAGTAGTAAGTTCTCCACTAGGACCCATGACCTAGCCAGCCTCGGGTTCCTGGCATTAATGGTAGTGTCAGGTATAGATTGCATTTTATCCCTCTCTCATGGCTGGGAAGTCCAGGCCTGCCTAGGGATGGCCCCATTTTTCACCTAAGAGACCCAAGTTCAAGTTCCTAGAGTGTATGATATCTGATAGTATCCCCCAGCCTTGTTTCTAAGTCTTCTTCAACTACCTGTAGGAACCGTCCAAGAAAAATGAGAGCCAAGATTTTCTCACAACCAGGAAAAAAATAAATAAATAAAAAAGAAAGAAGGAAGGAAAAAAAAAAAAAACAATCACAAATCCCCAAAACTGTTAACTGGAAAATATTTGAAGATCAACACATTTTAATTCACTAATTAATACAGCTAAAAGGCATTTTTCATATTAGACTTATTAAAATCACTTGTATTTAAGTGTTTTTGAGCCCACATTTTCCAATGCTGGGTGTTTTTCTAAAGTGTTCTAGTCATGTTATGCAAATGCCTATTTAAATTACCAGGGGTATTTGTTTTCTATTTCTACTCTGTAAAACATAATTCTAATACAAGTTATTTGTGAAATGCACATTGGAAAAAAGAAAATAAGATTTGAGATGGCATTTCTATGATAATTTTATTGCAAATGTTGACCATGTTTTTGTATTTGTCGGCAAAAGGTAATGTGAAGTATACATAAGACATATTTCTGGGATTTATTGTCATATGCGAACTAAATTAGTAAAGCAGAATTTGCTTCATTTTTTGAACCCGAGGCAGGGCAGTCCATCAGCCAAGAAGCATGTTTTCAAGTGTATGGTGAATCAGGCCATGCAGCACCAGCTGAGCCTCCAGTCATCACAGAAATTTGTGCTCCCCATGCACTTGAGCAAGCTCTCTGACGCCTGTGTTATGTCTGACATGACGTTTGAGGCAGAAACATGGGCTTTTGCAGAGGACATGGATGCTTAACCTGAAGCAGAGCAGGATGCTGAGCAAGGGGTATGACCAGGATCTCTGCAGTAATCAGATAGAAAATGTCACATGGGGGGAGGGTACTGCACTGGGCAAGGGCCTCTGGGAGAGTCTTCTTTGTGGATTTTTCTAAAATGTCTGGTCTTCCTACTTCCAGAAACTTGTTTATACACCTATGTCCCCGATGTAACATGATGGTATTGAGAGAGGAGGACCCCGGATTAAAAATAATCAGTGTTATTGCTTAGTCTCCTGGAAGCCAAGGGGATAGGGGAGGAGAAACATGGGTTCTGTTGTCACCCATTAGTCAAAGATATCTACTTTCTTGGGAGGAGGGACAGTTTCATCCAGTCCTTGTGGAATCTGCAGAAGGCCTTCAAAGAGGAACGAAAACAAGGATACTGGGGCACACCCCAGCCCCTCACTGGGGATTTTAGGCAGGCGCTTTACCCTTGAATCATGCCTCTATCCCCTAACTGATGAGTCTAGACAGATGCTCTACCATTGAACCCTGCCTCCATCCCCTAACTGGTGATTCTAGACAGATGCTCTACCATTGAACCCTGCCTCCATCCCCCTCACTGGTGGGTTCTAGGCAGGTGCTGTACCATTGAACCCTGCCTCCATCCCCTCACTGGTGGATTCTAGGCAGGTGCTGTACCATTGAACCCTGCCTCCATCCCCCTCACTGGTGGGTCCTAGGCAGGTGCTGTACCATTGAACCCTGCCTCCATCCCCTCACTGGTGGGTTCTAGGCAGGTGCTGTACCATTGAACCCTGCCTCCATCCCCTCACTGGTGGGTTCTAGGCAGCAATTCCACTGCTGTCATCAACCCAGTCCTACTTTTAGTTTTTATTTTGAGACAGGATATCACTAAGTTGCCTTGGCATGATTTGGATCCTCCTGTCTCAGCTTCCCCAGTAGCTGGGATGCAAGAGTGGGCTGTTAGGCCAAGCTTCAGTATAAGTTCTTACAGGGAGGTGATGGGCTGTCAGGGATGTGTGTGGAGCATGGGTCCAGCTTCCATCTCCACTGAGACTAGGGACTGTGAACTAGGCCTTCATGGCTCCTACAGTGCCACCTCATAAGGAGAAGACAAAATGAAGGGAGACAATGACAAAGCATGTGCAAAGGTCCTATCACATGCCTACATGCAGCTGGTGACAGGTCTCAGAAGACTGGATTGTGAGAATATGGGTGGCACAAATCACCTTATAAAGTGCTTTATAGGGAAGAGTCTATTAAAGCTGTACTGAGTGGTTATCCATAACTGCCTTCAACATCATTTCACAGAGGAAACCCTGACTCAGAGAGACTCAGTGACTCGCCAAAGAATGCAGAACACATAGTTCAGATCTTAATCGTCTCCATGTCTAAGTAAGGTGGCACTTACTGCACAGCTCTTTAGTAATTCCCAGTGAATATCAGTCTCTTTGAGATGAGAGACATTCAGTGTACACAGCTCTATTAATGACTTCTGTGTCTCTGTGAGAAGATGCCTGACAGAGACAAGTTGAGGGAGATAGTTGTTGGTTCTGAGTCTCAGAGTCTCTGGCTGGTGCTTGGATCTTGTGTTCAGGCAGAACATTATGGTAGTGGAGGCATGTGGAGGACAGTTGTTCATTTCATGAACAGAAAGCAGAGATCCTCAGCCTCTCCATAAAAAACTGGCTGTGACCACAACTATACCCATAACTGCAGTGCTCTAGGAGGTTGAGACACAGATATATCTCACATATACCTTTTTAAAAAGTGTTTGCAGACTTGAGTTTCATTCCCCATGACAGCTGGTCATGATGGTCTGCTTGTATTCCCAGTGTTGGAGAGAGAGAGAGAGAGAGAGAGAGAGAGAGAGAGAGAGAGAGAGAGAGAGTCAGTCTAAGGCTCTCTGGCCAGTCAGCCTTATCAGTGAGCCTCAGGTCCCTGTGAGAGACACTGTCCCAAAAGTCAAGGAGGACTGCACTTGAAGAACACCCAAGATTGAGCTCAGATCTCCACATGCAAGCACACACATGTACTTGCATATATACAAACATGCACACATACAAGATAAATTCCTATGGCTGGTATATAGAAAGAGGTAGGGAGCCAGTGCAAGTCAGGGATGAGAGTGCCTGAGACCAAAACAAGAGAAGACACACAGTTTGAGATGCACCAGAGAGCTGGCCATGCAGGGTTCTGTGAGGCAGGACTAGAGGGAGGGAAACAGGGAAGAGAGCAAGGGTAGCCTGGGCTGCTGGCTGAGTTACTCACTCAGAGGGCCTGCACTGGGAACTGCCCACCGGCACTGATGAGGTGAAGGGATCAGGCAAATTCTGGGGGTTGCTTTTCTTGTGTCCAGCACATGGCAGTGTTCAGAGTTGGAGCTGCTTGTGGATACGACTGTGAGAGAGGTCCATGTCCCAGAGCAAGGAGAAAGCTATTTGCCTGTGAGGAACTGGGAAATGTCTGTCTGATGGAGGGAGCTGTCTGAGTGGGTCCTGGCAGGATGAGTCAGCAGTGACATATGAAGACAGAGGATGAGTGTAGGTTAGGGGTGGGAGATGGAAGTGTGATAGGAATGGACAGGAGATGGGCAGTGTGCCAGTCTGGCACGGAGTGTGTGGAGCAGTCTGGGCTTGGGGGCGATGACTCAGGTTTCTGTCAAGGTCTAAGACACAGGGGTGAGGAGACTAGACTTAATTCTGAAGGTACAAATGCAGGCACAAGTCTGTCAGATCCATGAAGATTAGGAGGGCAGTGTAACTAGAAGCCCAGGTGAGACCCAGTATTACCAGGACCCAGCCTGACCTGGCCATCCAAGCAGGCTGTGTTTTGAAGCCAGTTCTAAGAAGCTCCAGTTTAGGTGTCAGGAAGCTAGCCATGGGCATTCCTTGTAGAGATGGTGAGTTCTAGGGCAGATAGAAGCCTATGAAGCTATCTGCTCCCCTTGACTCTAATCCTGTGTCCCTACACGATCAGGTCTATTCTGCCAAGCCCTTCTATTCTGTCTGCACCCCCCCCCTCCCTTGATGAACCTGAGTCCACAGACCTCTTGTTATTCTGCAAACTCACGTTCATTTACACCCTGAGGCCATTGCATCTGCTGCTTCCTCTACCAGAAGGCTTCCTCCTCCACTTCCCGTAGCCAATTCACATATTTAGGTCTTTGAGCTGTGCTTGCCAAGTGGCTGTCTTGGTCAGATTACACGTGGGGCCCTCACCATCCTGACTCTGCTCTGTCCTCTTTCTTGCACCTATCATGGACTTTGATGACTCTGTCTCCTTGTTCAGGATGCATCTCCCACCTTCCCAAATCCAAAGGGAGCTTCAGAACCACACGAGCTTGTCTACTCTGGACACTGCTGTGTTACCAATGCTGGACACAAGAAAAGCAGCCCCCAAAGTTTGCTGAGTGAATGCTTCAGGGGATCCTCTGGTAGAACTGGGTGAACAAGACACACTCTGACCTGATCTGTAGGCCCCGAGGCCTGGAGCCCTCCTGGAATGTTCCCCCCAGTGGGGGTGGGAGGGAATGAATCAGCTGCCACCCCTCTGGTCCCAGAGGCAGGAAGGCCAGTCATGTTCTGGGTTTGTTTTTTTTCTAATTGGTTTGATATGATCATGAAAAGCATCTGAAAATTGGACATCTGGAAATGTTTCCCTCCCATTTATTACTTAAAACAGCCCCAGAGTTTAGAGTTGTTCTTAAAATTAGATTCTCCTCACTAAAAGAAATAGGGGGAAAAAAATCACCATGAACCCAACATCTCATATTTTCAAGGAGACCCCACAAGGTCATGGCCAGGCCCTGGTCTGTACAAATCGAGGGCTGTGTACCCCAGAGTCCAGACAAAGCCTGGAAACATCCAACACCAGGGCTGGCCGGCATGCAGTCATAGAATCAGGAGGGGAAAGATAAATTAAGATGAGTGTATCATGCAGTTACACATTAACCACGACAGTGAAAAAGGACGGCCACTGTTCAAATGGCCTAGACTGAAATATACTGAGGTTAAAATACAGGGTAACTTTACAAATCACTAATAATTTCTGTGGCTTTCACTGCAATAACATTGATTTAATTCATTAGATTCCTTTCGAAATCTATATTTCAGTTTTAGAGTTGTCAGATTCTGTTAATGACAATTTTGCCCCATCTGTTCCAACATGAAAATGAGGCTCCTCGCAGCCGACAAGACGGATCTTCAAGAGTCGAGAAGGAAGAAGTCTTAAAGGTATTTCACTTGGATTGGTCCTGGCTGGTGATTCACACTCTTGATGAAGCTGCCCATGGAACAACTTCCCATGGATGCCCACCGAAAGACGGACCCCTCCCCCTCCACAGCCTCCCTCTGCTCCACAGCCCTTCAGCTAGCCTCTAATCCTGGGACCCACTGTGTCATTCTCATGTCATATTGGGGAATATTCAAAGCATTCCCACCCGCTCCTTTATTTTTTTTAATGACAGAGCAATAATTCTGGGTGTCAGCATATCAGAGTCCCAGCGGCTGTGATCAGAATGAAAATGGCTTGCTGTAATTTGGCCATTCAAACCATCCTATTACAGTAAGTCATTTCCGTGTGCCCGGCGAGCTTCTGTCGTCCTGCCGGGAGGCAGTATCTGGGTTCCCAGCTCTGGAGAAATGTGACGACACCCTCCAGCCTGCCAGCCCACACATCTGCCAGTTTCCTGTGGAAGATGGCTTTGAATGAGCGGGCGAGGAATTAATGCAGATCTAGGTAGCACATGGTGGCTTCGAAGGGTCTGTCTGGGCTGGGCATGGCCTCCTGTCTTTAGAAGCACACACATTTCCTGTGGAGGAGACTAGGCCCTTGCCTATCCAGATGTGGGGGAGGCATTCTTGACCCTGTATTGGTATCACGTGTGACCGGGGATGACCTTATCCTAATCGCCACCATGGAAAAATAAACCCACTGTTAAAGAAGACACAGTGTGGAGTACATGACCCACAGAACCTTCTAGAAAAATATGCGGGCATTAAAACATATATGGAATTAGGCTGATCCTCAAAGTTAATATTCACCATATGTATTTATATTCAACACAACTCCAGCAAAATTGAGTGCTGCATTACCGCTCCGACAAAGGGGAGATTGCCTCTCACATGGCTGACATTAAGTTGAGTTACTGTTGTACTGTAGACTTCCCCAGAAAGTCTGAAGACAGTTGAGAAAATGAGGCCGAAAATCCTCCTTGTGGATCTGCCACTTAATTTCAAATACAAATTAGGGAAACTTTAACGTTTCCCATGTCATACCTTGAGCAAATTAAAAATCAACAAAAATATTAAGGTCCTATGTTACCTGTTCAAGTGTACAGAATGTATAAAAACTTTAATCAAACACTAGGGTTTGCTCAGTTTTAAATTGTGTTAGTTTAATAGTTTCTTTTTGCTGTTTATATTAATGACATATTCCTTTGTAAATGCGTTGCTAGCTGGGAAGCCATCATACTTCCAAGGTTGAATGAATGCACTTCTATTCATGGCTTCTTAATAATAAGATCTCTTTCTATTAAATTCCCCTCCTCTCTCTTTTTTTTCTCCAAAGATTGAGGTGCTCTGCCATTTGCACAGTGACACCGAGGGCCATATAAACATGGGTCCCCGCTGACTCATGTCATGTGTGCAGCTGCCTGCTCTACCACCAGGAAGATGGGTTTCCCACGTGCCAAACACTCCCCTAGTACAGACTGAAGGGTCTGTCACTGTGGAAGATGTCTGCATTTGCTCTTTTTACAGAAGTGGTTGCCTTTGCATTTGATGAGCTGGACAGACACTCCCCTTTTCTCAGTCTGGGAAGTTGAGCCTCTGGCACTGTGCAGGGCAGGGGCAGGGCCTGAATGACCGAGCGAGGGCCAGGTGGAGGATGTCCCATTTCAGAATTCTTTCAACACCTGAATCACTGAAAACATCTGAACCATGCCTTTCATTCTGGCACTTGAAAGGTGGAGGCTGGAGGATCATGATTTTGAGTCAGGCTGGGTTAAATAGTAAGTTGAAAACTGACCTATGCTACATAGCAAAACCTTGTCTCAAAAAAGTAAGGACTAGAAAGTTAACTATTTCATTTGCTTTCACACTGGGGATCTACACTTGAATTTTTATGTCTATATGCTTACCTTTGGATGTCTGTAGAGGTCAGGAATCCAGAAAAGGCCCATGGTGGGGGGGTTAGTTAAACACATGTAATATATGCCAAGAGGTGGTGATGATACTGGGTTAAAGCTTTCAATGGGGGTGGGGTGGAGAGATGGGGGAGAGGAGAGGGTGAGTTAGAGGAGAGGGTGAGTTAGCATAACTATGGATGGATGAAAAAATGTTATGGAAACCTACTACTTTGTAAACTAATTAAAAATATAGTTAGGGCCTAGAGACATGGTGCAGCAGTTAAGAGTCTTTACTACCTAATCAGAGGACCAGATTTCAGATCCCAGCACCCACATCAGGAAGATGACAAGGGCCTTTAGCTCCAGCTCCAAAGGATCCAATACTCTAGCATTCATTGGCACACACACATATACAGAAACACACATACACACAGAGAGACAAATTAAGAAAAATGCAATTGTATAATGGCATTTGAATGGAGGTATTCTTCCTGGGTAGACAATACTGCCCCTAGAACCCAGAGCCTATTAAATAAAAGTCTCAGTGCTAGGCAAGAAAGACCTTCCTTATGAGTTATTGGTCGGGAGAACCCCAGAATGCCTCCTTTCCCACAACACAAAAAAATTGTCATTGCTTTTGGTTGCCCACCACTGTAAGATGGTAAAGATCCTATTGATGAAGACACCACACAGTTTGATGGCATGACATAGAGAAATCAATCAGGAACTTAACAGGAAAATTTCTCTTTGCTCATGTTCACAGTGCATTAAGGTGCTGTAGGAGAAAATAAAATCGAGGGTCTTACACTGCATGGTATAATACCAACTTGCCTGGTAAGATGGGCACACTGCTTCAGTAGTGGCATGACAGTTAGGAGAGTTACCAACCATTTTCTGATTGGGTTTGAAGTCCATAAGAGGATATTCTTGCCTGGTACTATAAACCTGGTCAAAAGCCCATAGCTGGGAAGGCCCTAGGTCCTAGAAGGAAATCTGCTTTTATATATATATAATGTATGTAACATATATATGTGTGTAACATATATGTATGTATATGTGTGTGTGTGTGTGTGTATGTGTGTGTGTATGTTTATGTACACCATATGCATGCTTGGTGCCCCTGGAGGTCAGAAAAGGATCCTTTGGAACTGGAGTTAGGGATGGTTGTGAAACACACACACATACATACATCTCATTTTCAAATTGCCTTCTGGATATTTATGTTTAGGTCCCTAGATCTATGCCACTCTAAACCTTGGCCAGAGAATCTTTTTGCAGTGGGCAGTAATTAATGCAGGACTTATAAATGGTCAAAGTGTTGAAAAGAAGTAATTGTAAGTACTCAGTCTTAGATGGAACAGATATATCAATCCTCTCTCCCACCTACCTGATGCTAAGGGACCGTAGCAGATGAGGGTGTGGAAAGAACGTAAGAGCCATATAGTGGCTTGGGAAGCTGAGCTGTGAAGTGCTGTCTTCTGGGCAAGATGTGGTTACTGCACTCATGAGTTCACTGTAGCTCTGGGTCCCTGTGTAAGACCTGCATAAGAGAAAGCCAGACAAAAGTCCAGCATGAATGTGGGAGGAGCTCAGGAGCCCCACCCCCGCTGAAGACCACTGAGAGTTTATGGCTGCTGGGGGCAGAGTCATTTTTCTTTGGAAGTGTGGCCACTGGTAGGTTGCTGAGACTTCAGTGAGTGTCCCCTTAACCCACCTGTACATGGGCAGCTGTAATTGGATTTATTGGGTCATTAAAAAGGAGAGATAAAGTTTGGAGGGGACATCTTAGGAGGATCTGGGAGGAGCTGAGGGTAGATATGATAGATCATGTTGTTATAAAATACATATTATACATGTATGAAATTCTCAAAGAATATGTAGAAATGTATTTTAAAAATGTTCAAAGGCTGGAGGCATAGCATAGTGGTAGAGCACTTGCCTAGAATTCCCCAGTGAGGGACTGGGGGTGTGGTCCAGCAGTAGAGCCCTTGCCTAGAATCTTGGAGTAAGAGGCTGGAGGCATGGCTCAGTGGTAGAGTACTTGCTTAGAACCCACCACTGAGGGGCTGGCAGCTCAGTGGTAGAACACTTGCCTAGAATCCCCCAGTGAAGGACTGAGGACATGGCGCACCGGTAGAGCACCTTCCTAGAATCTCCCAGCAAGGGGCTAGGGACTATAACTCAGAAATAGAGCACTTGCCTAGCAAGTACAAGACCCAGCACACACACACACACACACACACACACACACACACACACACACACACACCACACGGATGAGAGAGAGAGAGAGAGAGAGAGAGAGAGAGAGAGAGAGAGAGAGAGAGAGAGAGAGAGAGAACTTCTTAAGAGCTCTTCCCACACTGACTGCCTGCTATTTGCCCTGGGGCTCCTTCCAGCTGTGACCAGCTGTGAAATTCAGCTACTACAGCCTTCCTTGCTCACCCTAGACTTTAATTTTGTCCAAACCAAAGCTGACCTTTCCTATTTTACAAAATTGATCAGCTGTCAAGGTTCAGCACAAGGGAGGAAGGGTGAGTCACAAGTTATTCAAGGGTTATTTGAAGAAGAATTCCCTGGGAGCAGGAGGCTTTAACTTGCTTGCTCTGGACTTGAGCAGATGACTCCAGGTAGTAGGCCTGCCCCTTGCTGGAAATAGGAGAGCTGTGTGCAGTGGCTATAAGAGAATCTTCATCCCATCCAGGGATGTTCTTCCAGGATTGTTCTCATCAGGAAGTAGCCTATCTTTTGGTTAAAGTGCTTTGTTGGTTGAATTTCGAGACAGGGTCTTGCTATAAGTGCAGACTGGTTTAGAACTTCTGATCCTCCTGAATCTACACCTGGCCCAACTGTTTTAATGTAAGGACAACTCATTTCACCTATAAAATGTTGCTCAAATTCATGTTAATTTTGGGTACATTTAGTTCTGTAAAATGAGGCACATGAGTCTAGCCAATTTACAAACCTGTAACCCTCATGCCCCAGGATACCAAGGGCTGGAATAATAAGCGTATGCCACTATGCCTATCTATTCCCAGTATGACATCATATGTGTTCCAGGTGTTTCCCATGATCCAGCCCAAGCAAGGACATCTCTGCTCTAGAGGATGCAATTCAGCCTATACCTTTGGCATTTGGAAACCCTCTTAATTTCTTTGCCTGTTGCTATGACAAAAATACCCAGAGAAAAGCAGTTTAAGCAAGAGAGGGTTTCTTTTGGCTCACAGTTCAAGGGTATAGACCATCATGGTGGGGAAATGGAGGTAGCAGGAGACAACTGGTTACATCATATCCACAGCAGGAAGAAGAGAGTCACGAATGTTGCTGTTCAGCTGTCTTTTCTTCATTTTGTACAGTCTGAGATCTCAGCCCAGGGAATGGCACCACCCACAGTGGGTGGGTTTTCTTACCTCAATTAACCCCATTGAGACACTTCTTCATAGATATGCTTAATCTACATAATCCCTCATGGGTGTTCTGAGGGCTTGTCTCCTAGGTGATTCTGTATCTCATTAAGTTGACCCTTGAGATTAATCATCCCAACAATGACTGACCTAGAAAGAACTTGGTACCTAGCCACCTTAAACCTCTTTTTCCTTCATCTCCAGAAAGGGAAAGAAAGGCAGACATTTGATTCATAGACCAGAGAAGCATACTTTCAGTGTGTACCATGACTGTCAGGCCAGAGAAGTGAAGTGATTGCACTGCTGTAAATGACCCCCCCCATCCCCCCAGGAGAACTAATGAGGCCACAAGACTCATGAGGCAGGGGTCTGTTCAGTTAGAGGCACTTCCCCTTTATATGCCTTTCCCAAGTGACTAGAAAGTACCTAAGCTCTTGCGTGGAATTGGTTTAGGCAACAATTCATCTCTGTCTGTGCAGGGCGGGGATTTGAGATGTGTCTCTCTAAGCCAGTGGCGATGAGATTAGGGGCTTTGCTAATCAACTAGAAAGATTACTGGATGTGAAATCTTTACCTGTTTAAGAAAATGATATAATATATTTCAAGCAAATTAATTCCATCTGGACCTGTTACAGCCCATAATCAGCTATGTTATGCAAATAGTTATCTTTGTGGTTGAAATCAATAACTTATTTTCTTCTGTAATAAAGAAAAAGGGGAATAAGTTTTTATTAATTATGTACAAAATGAAATCTTCTCTTGCAAGGCCAGGGGTTTCATTTCATTATCATGGCTTTCCTCACACTGGTTTCTGAAACTCTGATGTCGGCTTTCAGCAGAATGTCCTCAAGGCCAACTCTGACTAGGCAGGTCTCTCAGGAAGCTAGGCTGGACCAATATTGCTCGGGGAAGCCCTGTGGTGATGGTTCATACTGGTGATGCCTGCTAGCCCAACCTGCAGCTGGCCTTCTCCAAGGTATATCTGTGAGGATCACCTTATTTATAAGGCTGGCTTGATCACAGTTCATCAGTACCCGCTCTGGTCATAGATGAAGTTAATGACAATATTGATAATGGCATACAATGTGTTAATGGCAAGCAGATTGCTTCTTAGCCACAGGGAAGTATTTATGAACATGACTAAGTCCTGCAGGAAATACACTTTTTGGACCCTAAGAAATATTTTTGGAGGCTCTCTGGGGGAGTAGAATGCAGAGACATCAGTCATGTAACACTCCATTCCTACTGAGGACGTTTGCATCTGTTTATACCCACATTGTGGTCATTACCACCTTTAACTTTTCCTGATGCTGGAGGGAGCCCCTTGGGAACATGCAGGCTACATGGATGGATTGGGGACCTTCCAGCCCAATAACTTCCCAGATGCTTTTTCTATGTCACCTGAACGAACCTTCTAGGAGGTATTCCTCAGGCTGTCACCAGAGAGCCAGGTAGATTTTGAATCTGGACATGAAGTCACAGTCACCTGCATGTGGAGATTCGCTGGAGCCTCTGTGAAGACTGTGCACGCCACCATTATTGTTGGCCTTCTGCCATTTCATTTCCGAGGTACTTGTATTTGACAAACAGATCTCCTTTACGCATTTCGATCAGACTTCTTCCTGCCTGGTAATCAGACACAAAAGAGTGCCCTGACTCAGCCCTGCATCCCCTGGCTCAGTGCTTGGCTTCTGCAAAGCCTGTCTTTGCTCTTGTAGTGAAGGCACTGGGAGCAAGGGTCTCTAAGAGTCCATTACCTGCAGAAAAATGTCCCTGCTGAGGCCTTGCATACTGTCTCCAGGGGACCAGAGGGACCATTGCAGCTGGGAGAGTGTTGGTCACAGGCTAGGTGATGAGTGTATAAGACAGTCTTTAAGGGCATCAGGGGAATGACATACAAGTCCCAGGTTTTTTAGGAGCCACCGAATTTCCTGGGTGGCTTCCTTTCTTCTACAAGGGGAGTGGGTGGAGTCACGGCCCCCTGCTTCAGAATGATGCCAGGGAGACGTCTCATTAACCCCCTTCCTTTATGCAGTCCTGTTTATGGATTTCTGTGGCTGAGCCTACCAGGATGCCCAAACTGGTTGTGGACAGCTGGCCTGCTTGGCATTTTATGGTGATGGCGGTTTCTCAAGGCTGTAACTGTACATGCTTATGACCAGCATAGAGGGATACCAACAAAATGGGAAGTCAGTACCTCCCCTGCCTGGTCCTTTGGTGGGCTGATGAGCACCACACCAGGCCTTGCAAGCTGCTCTGCCACCAGGCTGATGGTAGGGTATACATGCAAAGCCAGCTCAGACAAGCAGCTCATGCAGGCTCCTTCCAGAGGGGAGCTCCCACCCCAGGCGGAGGCTTTCAGTATAATGACACCCCCTGGGGAGGTACCTTATTGTTCTTCACAGAAACGATCTACGAAGAAATTAATTGTTTTGTTGTTGATGGAAAAAGAAATGGAAGAAGCTATTTTAAAATATTTTTGCTTTTTGAGGATATTAAAAGGGTGGGTCACAGGTGGCTGTCTCCAGCTCCCACAGCCTGGGGAAACCAGGCTCTATCTATGGCTGCCCTCTGCTGAGTAGCTTCTGCTTGGGACTGACTTGAGGGTGAGCTACTGGGCTGAGGTTGGGGCAGGCAGGCTCCTTCAGGGCAGAAACCCACATCATCACTTACTAACACTCTCTGTGTCACAGTTTCCTGGCTTGAAAAATGGGGAAAATAATACATTTTATTATGGGATGGTTGTAAGGATTAGATGAGATAATATGTATTCTGTTTAGCTTAGGATATGGCAGGTGTCCAGCAGCTGGATGTGTGGGAAATGTTAGTCAACTTTCTGTTGCTGTGGTAGAATGCTTGAGATGGATCAAAATATAAGGAGGAAAGGATTGTCTTGGCTCATAGTGCCAGAGGTTTCAGTCTGTGGTCTGTCACTTAGCCTGACAGAACACGGCTCACCTTTGGTGGCTAAGATAGGGATGATGAAAGAGGCAAGAATCATACCCCTAGATCATTGAGCTAATGCCACTGCCTCCCATGGCACCATCAGGTGGTGCCCAAGCCTCCAATCATGAGCTGATGAGGGATACTTAGGACTCAAACAATAACAGGGAGACTCCATAGTTGGCCAAAGCCATCTTGTACGCAAGATCCAGCTGCCCCACCCCATCCTCTGCAGGCCCTGGGTGTGTTGACTTATCTAGCTCTTTGGTTGCCAGGCTTGGCCAGTCATCTCACCTACCTTCTAGGGCAGTGGTTCTCAACCTGTGGGTCATGACCCCTTTGGAGGTCAAAAGACCCTCTCACAGGGATTGCATAATACCATCTGCATATCAGATATTTACATTACAATTCAAAACAGTAGCAAAATTGCAGTTATGAAGTAGCAACAAAATTTATGGTTGGGGGTCACTACAACATGAGGAACTGTATCACAGCGTTAGGAAGGTTGAAAACCACTGTACAAGGGCCATCTCTGTTGGTGACTGGCTCAGCCCAGGTTCATCTTCATTTGTCCCCATCCTTGGGTCCCTCCCTCAGCTGATTCAGAATGGCTGCTATTAGGCTTCCCATTACACTAAGTGTCTTCCACTTATCAAGCATCTGGGAGACAGCATCTTAATATTTATTTATGTATTTATTTATTTACTTATTTGTTTGTTTATTTTGTATGGAGTGTATGGAGGTTAGACTACAACTTGAGGGAGTTGGTTCTCTCCTTTCTCCACATGGGGATTGATCTCAGGTCATCAGGCTTAGCAGCAAGTGCCTTTACCCACTGAGTCATCTCACTGGCCCCAGAGGTAACACCTTTTACGGGTGGGATTTTGATTAGCTTCATGGATGAACATGGATTGGCTGCCATGATGCTTCTACAGGAGGCATCTGCTGGGGACAGAGATGCGAGGCTGTGTTCATCACTTGGCTCCTGCCATTAATGAACATGGGGTTGGAAGTCACAAGGAAACAGGAAGTCAAGCCCACCGGGAGGGTGGCCAAAGCAGTGTTGAGTGTGTTCCTGAAACCCGAGTTCTGTGCCCAGCAGGGCCCCATGCCTGGTTCAACCTTGTCTCCAGTTTCATTTCTGCCACACTCACTGAAGTAATGAAGGTTGAATGCAGGGCCTTACATGCTTAGCAAGTGCTCTACTGCTGAGTTAATCCAGCTTCTCTTTTTAATTTTTATTTTGAGACAGGATCTCACTAAGTTGCCCAGGCTGGTCTCTAACTCACTCTGTGGCCCAAACAGGCCTTGAACTTGTGATTCTGTAATCTCAGTCTCCTGAGGATGATAGGCCCTTACAACTATACCCAGCTTTGAGATTCTTAATGATTTCATGTTCAAGCATCGGTTAGATGGTTGAGGTCTTGTGGGAGAGTGAAAGACTGGGTGGACAAAGGAGGTCCAACACACAAGTCCTTGCCACTCAATGTGCCCATGAAACCCCATCAGCACAGAACACCATGCGTGGGTGTTCAGCATGACTCACTGTGAGCACAGAAAAGTGGGCTCATCTATGACCAAGTGGAACATCCCACCCATCACGAAGCCATGCTTTATCCGTAAATTGGAAGTTGTTACTTGAAACAGGAAGAAGACAGTGGTGCTCAAAGGAACCCTATCTCACTCATCCTTCTGATTAGGGTTACTTCACTACAGTTCCTCACACCAAGAGTCACGCTGTTCAAGGAAGAGGAAGGCCTGGTGTCCTACAGAGGGAGGTAGAAGGTATTGGAGAAGGAATGGGAATTGAGGAGGGAAGGCAGAGCATCGGAGTTAGCTCTTTTCAGGGTGCATGCTGCTCCCAGTAAGATGCATATCAGCTTTGAGTGAGATCATGTGTGTAGGGTTGGGGATGGGGCTCGTTGGTAGAGTTCTTGTTAAGCTTGTTTGAGGCCCTGAGTGATGACAGCATCACATCTACAAGGTGTGGTACTACATGCTTCTAATCGCAGCACTCAGGATGTAGATGCAGGAGGATCCTAAGTTTAAAGTCATCCTTGTGTCCATAGGCAGCCTGGTATCAGGGACTCAGTCTTAAAAACAAGCAAACAAACAAACAAATAAACAAACACCACTGCCCTATAAGAAGTCACATACTTTTGGTGAGTTAAATGATTTCTGTAGGTATTTGAAACTGGCATGATCCAATATAAACGGGGAAAGATAAAATTCACATGAATAGGGCCAAGTTCTTATATTCTTTGCCGAGAATAACAGGAAGCAGAAATTTAAAGACACCACAACAAACTGACAGAGGTGAGCAGAACAAATGTGCTTTATTTTTGGGGGCCTTTGGGAGTGTTATCACCCTCCTCTTTTGTGATCAAGGGACCCCATACTTTCATTCTTTGTGGATCCTAGCTGTCACACAGCTACCCCTGGGTTTGGGACCCCAGGGGTTCCTGAGTGTGAACTGAAGTCTCCATATGGGGCAATATGGTCAGCAGAACAGTGGTGAAGTCAGCATAGCTTTGGCACTGTTGCACTGCCCTAGAAAATCGACATTTTCATTTAGTTTTAAAAGTCCCAAAGGTAGTACCATAATATACCCACTTTTCAGAAAAAGACATTCAAATACAAATGGGTTCAGTAAAATAGTTAGGAAGGTGTAAACTGGGACTCCAATCCTCCCTGTCCTAGGGCTGCCTTCCCAGTCTCCTTGTTGCTATGTTGGATGGGATGGGGAAATGGAGGCTCAGACAGCCTGTTGTGCTGATAGGACCGGTCTAGAACTCAGTTTGCAGTCTTCTACTTCACGCTCCGACCTCTCCCTGTGCTGTGCTGTCTGCTCCATGAGAGACACTCATCCTGCTTCCTCTGAGTGTCATGTCATCATTTCTCATCACAGACTGCAGTGTCACATGAATAACCCAGGGAGGGCCTGTGCTCCACATTCTTGTTTGAGTGATGACATGGGGTCCTAAAATAGCTGTTTCTGTCCTCTTGTTGCTGCCCAACACATGCACACAAAGCTGTGGCCTACACTCCGTATTCAGGGCACTGCATACAGAGGCATGTACACACATGGGCACAGATGTACTGCCGAGGGTCCTGCCTGCCAAGGAGTGATTGGTATGCACACTCACCTTGGAGAAGCTGTGCCAACAGCAGCCCAAGACTGCTCAGATGTGCACAGATGTGGTACACACACTGCTTGGGCACACAGATATGTTGAGATGTGTGAATACATGCTGCTCATGCACATTGATGTGCACAAATCCTCACTCAAGCTCCAGACCTACTTACATGTATGTGCACACAGGTGACAGACAGGAGCACTCAAACACATGCAAGATAGACACCAGGCCTTCCCAATGTTGCCAGAAGTGCCTCAATCCGGTGGTATCCTACTCACCAGCACTGATATGCCCTCCACATTCTGGCATGAAGTGAAGGGGCAGAGTGGGGGCACTGTCCAAGGGCTGTCCATGGCACTTAAAACATACCCTTGTTGAGAACCTTAAACTGGAGTGAGTTGAGGTAGGAGACAGGGACCCATGGCAGAAGATATGCAGAGGTCATGTGAAATCCCAAGTAGCAGTGGCCCATTTGTGGGTGAATATTTGCTTTGTATATTTCAGACACATGAAGGCCTAGATAGCACACACCAAAAGTGATTGTCCATATGTCACATTCTGGCTTCAGCGTTGGAAAGGGGACATCCAGCTATGCGGGTAGGCAGAAAGTCACCCTCAATGTGAATCCGAATAGAGAAAGGGCTAGGCCTGGGGCAGTCAGAAAGTGCTTCCTGGGGGAGTAGAACTTGGTTAGTGCACAACAAGATTTGTCTATGCTGCACATGGCCCTCCCTCCCTCCCTTCTTCCTGTACAGTGGTGGGCCAGCCTAAAGTAGGACCACTGGGCAGTCTTACTGTGGCAATCTCAGGCCATTCTGAGTCTTTACTGATTTTGCTCTTCTGCCATCACCTATGAGGGAGATTCCCTTCCCTCTCTATCATCCAGAGAGGAAGCAAGTCTCCCTCTTGGTCACGATGGGTTGGGGCATTGCTCTGCTCCCACATAGAAGCTGTGTGGAATTGACTATGTTCTGAACAAGGTCAGAGGACTCAGGGGTGGCTCTGTGGGAGGCAGGTGGTCTGTAACCATTTGGATAGGGTGGGAAGCCAGGCCCTTCTCTATGGACTCTAGCTGTGTGATCTGTGAAATGGGTATAAAGACTGAGTGGAATTAAGCAGGCCACAAGCACAGAGTATCCTCAGAGTATGTCCCCAAATGCCACTGTCCTCATTCCTGTTACAGATTCATTGCCAAGCAAAGGGAGCATTGTTGTGACTAAAAAGAAAAATCAGATTTTGGTGTGGTGACCTGACTTCAGGGGCCAGGCTGGGCGCTTTTCAAATCTTCCCGCAGGGCAGTCAGCCAAAGCCACTGTGCTGGGAAACCTAGGCATTCCTGTTTCCTGATTCCCCAGGTGGGGTCAGGAGTGACAGAGCCTCCAGCTGTGTGACCTTGGACACAGCTCCCAACCCTTCTTATCAATGTAGATCAAAACAGTTACCCTGAGAGGGTTTCCGGAGTTCAAATGAAAGGAGAATTCAAGGGCTTCTATCAGACCCACAGAGGACAGGACAGTAAGATCCCAAAGGGTTCTGTGGACAGCGCTCCCTGCTGCACAGGAGGACATTTAAACTGAAGACAAGAAAGGAAAGTCCCGTAGTTAGGTCTCCTGTGCACTCAGGACTCTCTATAGCTTTACAGATTAGGGGATGAATTCTGCACGGAGAAAAGAAGTCTCAGCCATCCCTTTCATTCCATTTGACTAAATTCATACAGTACTTTTGGGCAATTTTGTATTGGGGAGGGGGTAGAGGGTGTGCAAGGTTCTTGGGGAATTCCCGAGTTCTGAGTCACACCTCCCTCCTCCTACATCCAAGTCATGATGTATAAATGTTCACACACACACACACACACACACACACACACACACACACACACACGCTTGTGCACATGCATGTGTATGCAGCGTGTCAAAGAGAAAGGGGGAGGGGAAGGGGGCCAATTATGGCTCATATTTGTTTTTCCTTCAGTCTTTGTGTTCATTTCAAATACATGTGTGGAGAGAGTTGTGAATTTTTATCCCTGACCTTTGTAGACATAAAAACCATCCTATTATCATATACCTGTCAAAAGAGGGGGGTGAATCAGACCAATGTTCTCAGTCTTTTATGCCTTGGGGGAAAAAAAAAGACTCAGTTATCAGCATCATTCCAACTGGAATCCAAACTGAAACAAAGCAAGCCACCTGAGTTTCCACAGTGAGGACTGCCCTGGGGTGTTTTAGTCACCCATCCTCTACCTTGGTCCAGCCAAGAGCCAGGAATCCAGCTCTTGCCCCGTCCTCTCTGAGACAGTGCTCTGCATGGCCAGTGTGACACTGTGGGGACCGGGAAAGCTCTTCTGAAAGTCTGTTTCCAGCCCCAGGGGAAGCCCTTCTCCTATCCAAAAGGAGACTAGGTGGCAATTTTGAAAGAGGGGTGTGTGGAAAGTGAGAACAGAGGGTAGGAAAATACTCCATTTTTAAAACCTTTATGGATTTTTACCCACTGTTTTTTTTTTTTTTTTTTGAGGGGGGAAGGGGTCCTTTATTTTCATTCTTTGCTGGGTCTCATCTTTTATGAAGCTGTTTTGGGGTGTGGTACCCCAGGGGGCTTTGGCTCAGGGATGCCTGAAAGTCTGAGTTGAAGCAGCCATTGAGACACAAGGACAGCAGTAGAATACTGATGCATAGTTATAACATTGGCATCCACAGAGAGCTGTGCACTGCCCTAAGCCATCCTCACAGGCCCCACAGACAGTGCCTCTATGCACCCATATTTACAGTGAAGGACATTCAAGTCTCTCTCATTGGCTAGGTGACTGGTCAGGAAGAGTGAGAGCCAGTCCTCTAAACCCCGCCTTCTTTGTCTGCAGATTGGACACAAATTCGGGAATTACTTATGGAGTGTTACTTTGAAGTAGGGATGAAGCTACATCTATAAGAGGATCCCAAGGTAGACAGCTGACCTCCAGTGGCATCTCTCTTGAGGACCCAACAGTACGGAGGCACTCTCTTGGATGGTCCATTTCCATCAGACTTATCCTATTAGCCTGCCTGTAGCCATCCATACTCCACAAGACCCTAGGATGGATGGCCAGTGGACTCTTCTTTCCTCTGCAAGGTCCCAAGTTCAAAGATATGCCCCTGCAGAGAGCTTTCAAGGAGCAGACACCAGCCTTATTTCTGCAGAAGCACGAATCTGGAAAACTTCACTCACGCACTGTGTTTCAGGGGCAGACATCCACTCTGCAGAAGGCAGGGATTTGGGTGAAGCCAACAATAAAGTCTAATTTTACCTCCATATTGCAAGTGGCTCCATAATTCCATATAATTATATTAACTGGAAAAGCATGCCTGCCTCCCATAGACAGGACTGGATTATTTTGCAGGCTCCAAGCATGCTTTTCATCCCCTTTGCTCAACAAAGTCTGCCTTGCAGCTTTAACTCTGAGAAACGGCCACATGCCAGCATGCGTCGACACCACTTACTTGTGGGTGCTTTTATATAAATAAAAAGGGTGGTAAAATGTATATGTGGGTGCAGTTAAAGATGAAGTCCCTGTGTTTGGAGCTGAAGCAGGTGTCAAGGAGCTGGACGATGTGGTATGTCCTGGGAGGCTCCCCAAGCCAGGCTTTTTTATCATGTGTCTGACATTTTAGCTTTTTCTCTGCCCCTCCCCACGGCTCTGAACCAAGGTGCCCACATGCAAAAACACCAGATAATGCATGGCTCTGGTGATCAGGGTGAACAGTAAGTTAAAAAAAAATGAGAAACTTGAATTTGGTGACACCTGGTCATTTTTCTTACTTTTCGTTTATTTACCCCCCCCCAACACAAAAAGACCCCCTGCCAGAGGCCACATCAGCTCTGGTTTGGATATGGCCTGAAGAAGAATGCTCCAAGATGGTATTTTTTTTTCTTCCAAGAAAGGAACTATAAAGGTGTTTATAAAATGAAACTAATGAGATTTGGAGCACAGTGTTACCTGATATTAAGCTGTTTTGATGAGGGAGGCAAATTGCTGTGGTTAACAAATGTAAAACCATCACTTTTATTGATACAGGTTTGTGTATGTGTGAAATTAATCAAAGCGTGGGCGATGATGAACGGTTTCTGTGGAACTCTGTCAAAGGTTAAGAGCTAGTTATTTTTAAGAATGACATGAATCTAGGAGAGACAGTGATTGCCTAAATGACCATTGTAATTACCAATTACTTCTCGAAGCAGAGAATGTATTCACGGCGTGCAGTCCTCTAAATACTGAGAGGCATTAGCCCATTTACGTACTAATGCACATAATTTAGCTCCTGAAAAGGGCAGATGGGAACACAATGAAAGATATAATAGATACCGCCTAATGTCATTCCATAAGAATATTGGATTCATCAAAGATGAATATTACTTTATGTCAGATTGTTTTTTTTTTTATAAACCAGTCAAAATATATTTCATCTTATTTTTGCATTCGGTATTTGGGTGACCGTGGCGACAGCGTCTTTGTAATCTAAATTTAGGCATCCCTGGGACTGAGCCCTCACCCTCATGGGGTACAGCCCGGCTATCAGGAAGTGGCAGGTTTGTCCTCTTTTGGGGAGGGTGTCTAGGAATAGGCAAGAGACACAGCAGCATTACAGAAGCATGGGGTGCAGGGCTGGGAGCCCATCTCCTTTTTGGAGCATCTCTAAATGCTCCTGAAGGCGACTTTCTCCAGAGCCCCCTTCCTGTCGCAGGTGTTGAGCATTGGTCTCCAGGTATAGGGAGGAGGCGGAGGGAAGCATCTCGTGCCCACACTGATCTTAATGCCATATTTGGATTGATATAATGATAGCAGAGATCTTGTTTCCCAATGCTGCAGAATCAATGTAATAACAGTAACAGAAATATTATTTAGTTAGTACAGTTCTGCAGGCATAATGTAGTCACGCTTTCAGCAAAATGATGGAAAATATAAACATTTAATCAGCCCTTATTCACAAAAAAGCCGAAAAATTAATCATGTTTAAATTCTGTGTCTTCGGGAAGCAATTCAGATGCTAAGCAATTCAGATTTTTTTTTTAATTTTTATTTTTCTTGCCTTTTTTTTTTTTCAGATGCACCACCACTGATAACCTAGTGCCGGTCTCAATTACAGTCTCCTTGGGAGAGTCTCAACTGCTCACGTCTGCCAAAACTCGGTGACTCCAAGCTGTGGATTTGGTCTATGTCCCTCTGAGTGGATTGCCGCGTGTCTCATTTTCTCCTTTCTGTTACCCATCAAGGGCAGGAGGTTATATAATACCCTGTCAAAGCAGGCAGCCACCTGCTCCCACACTGCTGGCTGGGTGGTGGGGGCAGGGATGGGCTGTTTTCAAGGATAGTCAGGGTGCACAAAAGCCTACTGTGTGTGGGATCTATGCCAGGCAGAGATGTACACCACCTTGCAAGGTTTCTTCAAGGTCGTGGCCAGAACCCTCTTGAGTCCTGAATCCCTGTGAACTGGGGGTGGGGTGTTGAGGGCAGAGAGAAAATGAGGGAAGCGGGGGACAGCTAGAGAGAGTGAAAGAAAGGAGGAGAACAGGAAAAGGAATGAAAGAAGAGAGAGGAGACTGCCAGATTCAGGGTCAGACATCGTGGCCAGACAACCTTGAGAGTCACTTCCCTTTTCTTCACTTTCTCAATTGCTATAAAATTCAAACCAGGAAGAGACCCACACAAGCCAGTATAGGTATCATGCTCCATTAACTACTCTCTTAACATAGAATATCACTCTTTCTGCTTGGGACCCCATACCCAGAGGCCTTCTGGAGAGGCTTCTTCACCCTCATACCTGTCTAACAATGCCAGAGTTTCCTTCCTGCTCTCTGGAATTCTGCTTGCACTCATATAGCCTTACCTGTGGGGTTTTTCCTATTTGTTTCCTCCTTAGGGCCAATTATGCAACTCCATCCCTCAGAGGCATTTGACATCTGGGGACATTTTGGGTCATTATATGTGGGTACCTAAGTAGTAGAGACTCCTAGATATCTCTGTAAGACACAGGCAATGCATGGTTTCTGGTTCTGTCCATTATTAACTCTTCAGTCTCAATCTTCACCTGGCTCAAACGAGTGAAGATAGAGAGCTTGGGTGCAGGGGACTATCACCATTCCCATTTCAAAAGAAAGGTAGTCCCTCGACTGCCTTGATATTCTGTGATTGCCTCTGCTGAGCCCACGTCTCTGTTCTTAGCTCATATAGTGACTGCCTCACCACCCACAAGAGGCTCTGTCTGCTGGAGTACAGAGTGGGAACACCTGGCCCAGTGGTCTCTCTGGGTTGTGATGTCTGTGATGACCTCTCTGTAGGTGATGTCTGGAGCAACCCATGGACCATGCTGAGAACTCTGGACCGGAGGACACAGCCTGGGCAATTTGCACCAAGCAGGAGGAAGGCACTTACTCTCCCTGTGTTCCAAGCCAATGTCTTGGAGGGATGCTCAAAAGGATGTCTCACACAACTGCTCAAGATTTTCCCAGGACCTCCCACTACATCCCTTTGTACAGAACAAAAAATCAAAACAACAAAAAAGCTGAACTTTGGGGCTTTCTTTTGTTTGTTTTTGTTTTCTGAGACAGGATTTCTCTGTGTAACAGCCCTAGCTGTCCTAGAACTTGCTCTAGAACTTGTAGACCAGGCTAGCCTCAAACTCTCAGAGATTCACCTGCCTCTGCCTCTGCTTCTCAAGTGCTGGGATTAAAGGCGTGTGTTACCACGCCTGGCAGGAGCATGCTTTTTTATTTCTGTTTTTCATCTTTATTTCTTGAACCCTGCAGGACCCTTGGAAAAGCCCTGTTCTATTTGGTACTTATGAAGAATTAGGAAGACCAGTTTCAGGCCAGTCATTCTGTTCTAGTATGGCTAGAGGCTAATGGCAACTTGGCAGACATGGGGTCCATGGAGGTAGAGTCCACTGGAAAGGGAGAATGGGGAATCAGTACTCTGGCTTGAATGTGTCCCCTCTAAAATCATGTGCTGGAAACTTAACCTCAAGCACAGTGATATTGGGAGGTGGGACCTTCTGGGAGATGTTTCTGTCCTGAGGGCTCTACCCTCACTAGTGGATTAAAGCCATCATAAAGGGAGTTGGCAGAAGGAGCCTAGATCCCTTGCTCTTCTGTCTTCTCCACTGTTCCACATGTAAAGAAGATGTGAAACTCAAAGTACCATATTTTGGAAGCAGAGGACACCATCACCAGATATCAAGCCTGCCTGAATCTTGATCTTGTACCTTACTCTATCACGGGTGCTCATAGCATACAAAGACACCCCCACTGCCCTTATTTCAGGCTTTGGGGGCAGGAAATTCTGGGTAGATCTGGAAGTGTGGAAGGACACAGGAGCAAAAGAGCAGAGGGGACAACCTTAACCTCTTAACCTCTTGCCTCCTGGTACTGTCACCAAGGGTCCCTTGGTGCTACAGTCCACACAGCAACTTAATTCAGAGAGTGGTGTTTCCCAGAGGGATGCAAGCTTTGCATGTCCAAGGCTACTTCAGAAATGGGACAGGGGCAGTGTGCAGAGTGAGGACAGGACCTTAAGCCCCTAGCAGCCAGGAATATCGTGATTCAAGGCTGGGGCCATCATCTCTTCACTGATGGTAGGTGCAGCCACCTTAGGCAGGCACTGTGTCTCTTGGCTGTGGCTTGGGGCAGGCCACAAGGAAGAGCTTCAGGACTCAGCCAATTAGAAAGGCGTTGCTTTTCAATATAAAGAAAATCCCTAAAGAGAAAGCAGGAAGCTCCCCACAGTTTTTTCTTCAGGGAGGCCCTTGAAGTCCCTGGAGAAAGCTAGATTCACAAGTACCTCCTAATTTACTTCCCCTAACTACCCCCAAGACCTAGAGTAACACTTAAGAATCACATTAGTGTCTCTTATTGTCTCTAATTTTTGCCCAAATGATTTCTTCTGTGCTAGATTAAGGAGGCTCTCAGTTTTCCTCCCTCTCTTCATCCAGCATATCTGGAGACACCTCTGGTCATGGGCATGCTTTTATTTGTATATTTTCTTTCTTTTTAAAAATTTTTAAATTTGTTTTCTTTTTTAAAGATTTATTTATTATGTGTACAGTGTTCTGTCTACATGTATGTCTGCACACCAGAAGAGGGCATCAGATCTCATTATAGATGGTTGTGAGCCACCATATGGTTGCTGGGAATTGAACTCGGGACCTCTGGAAGAGCAGTCAGTGCTCTTAACCTCTGAGCCATCTCTCCAGCCTGTAAATTTGTTTTTATTCCATGTGTGTTGGTGTCTGTGTGAGGGTGTCAGATCCCCTGGAACTGGAATTACAGACAGTTGTGTGGATGCTGGAACCCAGGTCCTCTGGAAGAGCAACCAGTGCTCTTAACCTCTGAGCCATCTCTCCAGCCCTATTTGTATATTTTCTAGAGAGACCAACTCTTTAAATGCTTTCTTCCTTCCTCCCTTCCTTGCCCTGGGCAAGTATAGGAGGGGCTCCTGGTCATATTCTGGGAGGCCATGGCTATGGGGACTTTGGAAAGGATGACTGTGTCCTAGCACCTGTGAGCGTGGGTGGGGGTTGGAAAAAGAGTGTGCTGAAACCTCCTTGACTCTTTCCTTGACCTTGCAGTCCCTTGGCTTGGATGCAAGTGTTTCCCAGGGTGGAGTGTGTGTGATAGAGTGACAGCTGTGTCACAGTGCAGTTGACCAGAGCTCTTTCGTTAGAAGAGGCAGAATCTTGGTTGCAACAATGAGGACAGAGGGCTAAGAGACATCTTCAGGCATAGTAGGATCAAAGATGTCACAGGGGTCCATCTTCCCAGCTAATTCTGACCGTTTCCTCAGATCTGTCTTTATTGGGTAGCAAAGAATAGGCCAGTCCCGTCCATCAGCTTAGCAGGCTCAGCTGGGTCTAGAGATGCTGCTGCATCTCTCTCATCAGGTGCCATGCCCATAACTTGTTGGATCTGGATCCCATGTCCCCATCCTGGTAGACAGTCTGGTTCAGGAGATAAGATAAACCAAGTAGCCTGAGGATGTGGTGGGGACTCCTAATGGGGCAACTGGAAGCTGTGGCCAAGAAGGAATCTTCGCAAAAGTCACTTCCCTAGTCAGGACCCTACTGCTCTGTACCCATGGGTGGGTGTCATTCTGCTGTGACTGGGACCATTTGATTCTGGCTCCAGTAGACACAGCTGGGACAATGATTGAGTGTCAGGCTCCACATCTGTCTTCTTTTCTGCATCTTCACCCAGACTGTGAGCATGCCCAAGGATGCTGAGCCCTGCCCCACACTGCCAGGTCAATTCTCAGCTCCTGTCTGTGGACTTTCCTAGAGTCCCACTGAATGACAAGGAGAGCATTCCCTTGCTGGCCCAGGAGACTTCTGAACTTCTCTGGAAAATGCAGACCAAGCATCTGTAAGGTGCCCCTCCCTGCCAGTTTCAGCCTTGATCTCTCAAGATCTTAAGGATTTGAAAGACTACAAGATCATGTACCCTTTCCTGCTTCAGAGGCACAGAAAGGTTAAGCAAGTCACTAGGGCCACTCAACAAGCACCTGGCTGGAGATGAGTCAGGACTGAACCTTGGTCTAGCTCTTGAGGGTACCTCTGAAAGAGACAAAGCTCCTTCAGTTTCCTCACCCTCTCCCCGGTACTCACTTTTTGTGAAGTAAACCTAGTTTATGTTCTCCCTTTTGTCTGTTGTCTCTCCCTTGATGGAGACACAGAGACTCAGCGTCTTTCAGTCTAGGCTGCATAGAGCAGCCCTAGAACTCTCTGTTCACAGCAGCCTCTGTGTCCAAGTGTGCCCAGAGAAACCTGTCCTAGGGGGAACTCCCTCGAGACCAGAGGCAGGGATGGGGGCAGGAGCTTCTTGGATGTGGACTGTAAACTGGGGACAGTTGCAGGAGGGAGGTCATGCCCCACCCCCAGTCCCTCTCTTGGACATCATGGATATGAGTGGTGATAGCTGTCTTAATAAGCCAGGAAGTTCTGCACCTCATAAGTTGTTTTCTTTCAGAGGACGAAAGCAAAGCCTCTGAAAAGAAATTCAGGATGTTCCTGAAGAATAGATGGTGTGAGCCACCCTTCCTCCCTCCTGATTCTTAACCAGTTAAGCACCTGAGATGACGGGTTGCAGCATGCCCAGGTCACCATGGCAACAAGAGGGCACAGAGCACACTGTCCCTGAAAAATGGGTTTCTGGGCCCGTGTGCTGACTCCAGGTTGTCCCAGCAGAGCCAGCCTCATCAGCTCCCTCCTGCACTTGTCATTTTTACTGTTAATGAACAGGCTGGCTCTCTCTTCTCCCCTCCCCTTTCTAGTGCCAGGAATTGAACCTAGGGCCTCTGAGGGCTGATGTCTCCATATGTCCCCTCCCTAAGGACCAGTTGTGTTGCTATTAACTCCTGATCACAAGTCAGCTGCTTCAGAACTTCCCAAATCCAGAGTTCTTGCCCCAGGTTCTGCAGACTGTGCTAGAGTGGGACTCAGACCTTAGTGGCTCGGTGCCTAGACACCTGCCCTGGAGCACTGTGTCCTGTTGGCTAAGAACTTCCACTAAGCTGAGCCAGATCTCTGCTGCTCATATGCTTTGAGCTCCCCAGAGCAAATGTGAGCCCTGGCCCCTCTTTCTTGCATACCCTGAAGGTTATGATTTATTCCTAACCCAGAGTAAATCTCAGTGTTGGCTTCAACAGGTGCCTTCCTTTTTCCTAGAGATGACTAGGGTCTAGGTGTCAGGCAAGTGGCACCTTCTGAAGTGACAGCAGCATCATAGCTTCCCGCTTCCAGGTCAGCGTATTCAGCATAGGTCACCATCCACTTGCTGATATGATGCAGTCCATTGGTCAGTATGGTAGAAGCCTGAGGAGTCATGTGGCAACCACATTTCCTTAATCTTTCTACCTCTCACTTTCTTTCCTTTCTCTAGTACTATGCTATGGCTGCAAAATTAAATGTACTTTTATGTCATGTTCTCAACTATCTACTCTCAAATATGTATATCTACCCAACCATTCATCCATCTACTTACTACCCATCCGCTTACCCACCATCCACCTATCCATCCACCCACTTATCTAACTCATTTGCCCATCCACCTATCCATCTATCTATCCACCCACTCATCCTTCTATCTACCCATTCGCCTACCCATCCACCCACCTACCTATATGTCTACTCACCCACCCACCCACCCACCCACCAAGCTATCTACCCATCCATCCATTTATACTTCCACCTATGTATCTTCCCATCCACTCATCTATTTATCTACCCATCTACACATCTACCTATGTATCCAATCTTCTATCCATTTCTCAAACCTTTTTAAAAATATAATGAGTATTTACTTCATTCTCTGCCCCTATGAAGCAAAAGCCATTTGATGCCTGTCTGGGTATATAGAAATACTAGTCTCCTCCCTAGTACTTCTCTACTGGTTACTTTTGTGTGTCCTCAGGAGTTTAAGAATGGCTACTGTAAGATGTTCTTCTCATGTGCACTGAAGGCAGTTATTCCTGTTTCCATCAGTGCAGGTGACTGCCTCTAGGCTGCCACTCTCTGGACACTTGTGATCCTGTCTTTGATTCAGAGCAAATTTACAGATTGACACCCCCGCCCCCAGAATTGGCTTGTCTGAGAACAACCAAGGACAGAAAATTGAGCCTCTGTCTTGAGTGGAAATGCAGATTTCCCATTGAAATACAAATCCTTCCTTTCAAAAGGTCAGCTGGGATGGTACTTAAAAAAAGAATTGCAGCTGGTTTCCATAGGACACTGGAAACAAAAAAGTCCCATCCAAAATACTCTCTGGCCCTGTGCCCACAGCTTCTTCTTTTGATTCAATCGGCTGTGCTCCATTCCCTTGCAGCCTGTCACTCCGCCTTTAAGTCTAGAGATAGATGGTCAGCCAGACAGAGACTATGGGTCAGGTGGCCTCTGTAATGAAGTAGACTTCCCAGGACACCAGTATGGGACCAGGGTCTGCTTTGCCTGTTCCTATTCCCAGCCAGTGTTGGCTTGCATTCTGTTCTCCTCCCTCCCTCCCTCTTACCCTCTTTCCCCTTAGATTTTTATTTTAATTTTTTATTTTATTTTATTTTATTTTTTTTACATAGAGTTACACAATGTCAGACTGATCTGGACCTCTGAACTCTCTTGCCTCTACCTCCCCAGTGTTGGGAAGACAGACATATGTCACCCATCATTCTCAGCCAGTCCATTTCTTGGCATCCACTAGGCAAGTTTTGGCCAAAAATGACCATCCTCCATCCATGCTGAGACAATAGTGCCCACAGCTTGGATAAATGTTCTCCCCATTCTTTTATGGCCACACTTGATATTACCCCACATTTCAGGTCCTTCCAGCCCCTCCTCCTTGGTGTTTTGGAGAAGTTCTCATGGTCTCCTGTGGGGCTCCTGGTTCTACTAGCTGTCGGTGGAGCAGAGAAGCAGTCACACCACCAGGCATGCATGTGTGCTTATTTGCTGATCTACACCCACTGTGTTCCAGAAGCATTTAATGTGGATGACAAAAATACATACAGTAAGATAGTATTAAAATAGAAAACAGATCAAGGTGAAAAGAAAATAAGGCGTGGGCTGTGAACTGAGGCGGGGGGTGGGGGTGGGAAGCCAAAGTAGAAGGTTGTATTCAGGACGGTTGTGGGGCTGGTGGGGGTGCCATTAAGTAGACTCAAGGTACAAATGTCAGGAATTTTTGTAAAATAGGGGGAACTGACTCACACTGCAGATGCACACGATTTTGCTTCATAATGAGGATTCTGTCTGAGTGTTTTAAAAGGAAATAACAAGTGCATCTGCAGAAGGCACATGGGTTCTAATAACTCCCTGGACAGAGTGTGGAAGGAGCAGCTATGGAATGCTATCAGCTGGTGTGGACTTCTGCAAACCCACTTTGCACATGTCCCTGGGCTACTGAATGGTAGCTCTTCTCTCCACTCTTCCCTAAGCCAGTTGACAAGACATGGATCGGCTGCTCCCTTGGTTTCCCTGCCAGATGGAATAAAACTCTCTGGAACCATGAGCCCAGATGGATCTTTTCTCCTGTAAATTTTTCCTGCCAGGTATTTTACCAAAGTGTCACAGAAGTGGGCTGGAGAGGTTGCTCATCAGTTAACGGCACTGGCTGCTTGGACCTAAGTTCGATTTCAAGCACTCATATTGATGACTCACAAATACCTGTAACTCCAGTTCTGTGGGATATGAGGCCTTCTTTTGGTCTCGGTAGGCACTGTATGCATGTGGTGCAGACTTTCATGTAGCTAAAATACTCATACACATAATATAAACATAAACAAATCTCTTTTGAAAAGTGGCACAAAAGTAACTTGTTATTCCATGTTTGGTTGATATCCCTGGGAGGCCTGATCTTTTCTGAAGGGAAATGGAAGAAAGTGGATCTGGGGGAGAGGGGACATGGGGGGAGGTGTTGGGAGGAGAGGAGGAAACTGCAGTTGAGATGCAATGTATGAGAGAAGAAAACATAAATGAATTTTTAAAAAGATGTATTTATTTTACTTCATGTGTACGACTGTGCCTGCATGTATAGATACTCCTTGGGCATGCCTGTGGGATCCCCTGGAACTAGGTTCACAGATCGTTGTCAGCTGCCATATGGCTGCTAGGAATCGAACCCAGGTCCTCTACAGTAGCCACATGTGCTCTTAGCCACTGAGCCACCTCTCCAGCCCTCACACAGATGATTTAACATATTTATATATTGATAGAACCAACCCAGTATCTGACAGTATTCCATTATCTGTGTTGTAAATATTTTCTTATCCTGTGATTTTCACCCTGCCAATAGACTTTTAAAATTAATTTTATTGAGTAACTTTTCCTTGTCAGGCCGTGTTGCAGGCTCTGAGCTAAAAAATGAGCAAAAAACAAAGCCTCCTGTTGGGGGAGGAATACTAGTCAGTTAATCACATAACTAAAGGACAGACATTACTGTCTTAACTGTTCCAAGAAGGTAGATGCAGTCACCAGAGACCATGGGGTCCATGAGATAGTGGGACTTTATGCAGGTGACGGAGGGTAGGAGGCCCCTGCGAGAGAGTGGGCACAGGGCTAAGAAAGCCGATAACATGGCTGTTGCTGTGTTGAGGATGAAGGGCAGGGCCAAGCTTTCTACACAGAGACCTAGAGAGGTGCCCACATGGTTTGACGAGGTTTGATGAGCATGTGGTTTTATGGAAGTTGAGAGTAGAGAGGGACCTAGGATATTCCTTTTTTGTTTTGTTTTGTTATTATTTATTTATTTTACTATTTTATTAAGAAATTTTTTTTATTTATTTTACCTACCAACCACAGATCCATCTGTGGGAGTGCAAGGTGAAGGAGATAGGAAGCTGGCTGGTCAAGACATACAGGTTTTTCCCTCCCAACCATCAGTCTCTTTCCCCTGTTCTTTGCCATGTCTCACCAGTACTGCTGATCAACATTGGTGTCACATAGAGGAACTGAGGATCCCACCTGCAGATGACTGCAGATCCCCCAAAGCACCTCACAGCCTCCAGCTGGCCCTCTGGGGGACATGGAGGTACTCACATTTCACCTCCTTTGCCATCAGTGAGATGCACATCAAAGCTACATTGAGATTCCACCCCATCCTAGTCAGAATTCTCCAAGAAAGCAGATGACAACCAGTGTTTCTGAAGATGTGGTGAAAGAGAAACCCATTATACACAGTGGGTACAAATGTAAACTGGTTCAGCTACTTACGGAAATCTGTATGCCGAGTCCTCTAAAATCTAAAAATAGATCTACTCAGATGAGCAGTGTAGGGGACAACCTGTGGAAAAATGTGTCCTTGGAGCAGACACAACATGCAGCATCCCTCACTCCTGAGGGTAATTTGTGGTCAGGCACTTCCTGGTAGAGAGTTAAATAAGTCCAGATTAAACCAGTCAGGGTTGGGCATAAGCACAATGAGAAATAATCTGTCCTTGAAATGAACTGTCAGGAAACCCCTCTATTTACTATCTTCTGTGTATGTCTTAAAATTACGGGATGTGTGTCTATTGCCTGTGCAGATTGTCCAAAGTTACATAACAGCCCATCTATCTGTCAGGGTAAAGACCCACCCCATCCTTTCCCGAAGGATCAGCCCCTCCCTCTGCCTAGACTATATAAAAGGTACCCAGAAAAGAATTTAGGACTCCTGAGCCATCTTGTTGAGTCTGGTACTGTTTTGCAACACATCTGCTTGATGCCATTTCTTTACCTTGTGAATCAAACCTTTAGCTGTTGACTGTGCACACTTCAAATCTTTGATTAAGTTGCCAAGAACTTAGGACCCTGACAAGTCCTTGGCAGGATGTAAAATGACCAAGGAAACCCACCAGGAGCCTGTGAGGACCGTGTAGATCAGGTTAACTGAGGCTAGAAGACCCAACTTTCCATGGGCTACAGTTGAAGAGAAAGGACAAAGTACACTGAGAAGGACCATTCATTTCCCTCTGCTTCCTGACTATGGATGAGATGTGATCAGCTGCTGTAAGCTCTTAGCCATGACTTTCCAACATGTTGGACTGTACCCTATAACTGTGAGCCAAATAACCCTTCTTGTCGAAGTTGCTCCTATCAGGCTGTCTGTTGTTGCAACCATAAGACAAGTAACTAAGACATGTGGTAACTACTCTGTGATCCAGTTATCCCACTCTTGGACATGCGCCTGGAGGAACTGAAGGCAGTGTACACTTGAGATGTGTGAGCACTCTTGCTTACTGCTTCACTACCCACAACAGTCAACTTAGAGAAACAGCCTAGGTGTTCAATAGTTGGCTACATACAGAAAATGTGGTATAGGTATACAACAGGTTTTATTCAGCCACAGAGAAGGAGGCAATCATGTCATTTTTGGGAAAATAGATGGGGCTGGAAATCATGATGTTGAACAAAATAACTAGACTCAGGGAGACAAAAAGCTTGTGTTTTCCCTCATAGTCAGAGTCCAGCTTTAGGAAACAAAACAAAACCCCATGGCATAGAAGCGGAGGGGGAGCTGTTTTGGAAGAGTAAGGGACCAGTAGAAGGGATGGGACATAAGAAGAATGGGTAAGTGAAGGGGGTGAGCAAAGTACATGAGGTAGCTGTATGAAAATGTCATTTGAAAGTCACTGCCTTACACAATGACTGCACACTAACAAAATCCCGGAGCTGGAGGGATGACTCGGTGGTTAAAAGCACTTACTATGAAAACATGAGGCCAGAATTCAGATCCCAACATCTGTGGGGCAAGCCTGTCATGGTCCTGTTCACATCTGTAACTCCAGCACTAAGGAGAGTAGAGATGGGGATCACCTGGGCTTGCTGGCTGCTTGCCTAGCTGGATAATGCAAACTCCAGGTTCAGTGAGAGACTCTGCCTCAAAAGGCATAAGGTGGAAAGTGTGAGGAGGACACTGGATACTCTCTTCTGGCTCCCACCCCCCACCCCCATGTGCACAGGCTCAAGCTGTTGTGCGTAAACACCTCATACACATAAATTTGTGCACATACAAAGTTAATTTTTTATAATTAGCTTTTAAAAATAAAAATTAAACAGGAGCCAGGCAGCTGGGAAACAAGGTTGGGCATCTTGAACAGCAGAAGTGTACTTAGGATAAGATTAGTTGTAAGGGAGTGAAGCTGCTTGTTCAGGGCCCAGTCTAACATGGAGATGGCAGAGTGGGAAGGTGTAGCTACATGGGGATGTAGCCAAGCCTGGAGAGTGCAGCCAAATATGCAGGGCTGTCAGAGGTTACAAGGCATGGCCACATCTCGGGGGTCAGGATAGCAGAACATGGAGGATGTAACCCAAGATGGAGGGAACAGATGACATTCTGACAGCTCAGGACAGAGATGTCAGACCTTGCAATTTCCTAGGACCAGCTTTTTCCTAGCATGAGGAATAGGGAATATGCGTGCTTCCTGCTGATCCACATGGTGACTGCTAGCCCCTGGATGACCTAGTAGTGTGGCAACCTGTGGATGAGGGAGCTCATCACCACTTGTCCATTCCTTGTAGGTGGATTGGATCTGCTTTGAAGCTCTAGGCCCCCCAAGGGGAACCCATGGGCCAAGGACAGTGTGGCTTCAGCATGGAATTTCTACTTGGACACCAAAAGGACATAAAAGCACCCATTTTCACAGGTTCTGTCTTGGGAGCATCTCTGTTGGTGAGTGCAGCCCTAGCCAGGCACCTGTTGTAGCCCCATCTGAGCCCAGTGTCCCTACCCCAAAGATGTGCCTTTCTGATTGCTGAGGGAATGCTGTGAAGCCAAGCTCTTCCACCCTCCTCGCTCTGCTCCTTACCCCCTATTTCCCCTCCTGCCTCTCTCTCCCTTCCCTTTTCTTTCTATCCCAGAGTGATCTTTAAAACCCAGGAATATGGCAAGAGGCCTCTAGCAAGAGGAGGGAGAATTAAGCCAAATTAATTACAGCAAAATAAGAGGAATTAGGCTTCATTTAAGCAGGTAGCAGAAAAACCCGTGCTGCTCTTTCTCCCTCATAGAAGGAGCCCACATCAGCTGCCTGGTGCCAAATGGAAGGGCGACATGGCTGTGCTATTTCAGAGCAGCCCACCTCCCTCGTTTGCCGTCTTCTCTTGGACGGGGATTATGGGTTTGCAGGCGGCTGACCATGGTTGAATTTTATCATTATTAAGGTTCAATGCTAACCTCCTCCTCTTATTTCCTTCCCATTTAAAGTTTCAGGGATAATAAATTCTTTTGATTTAGCAATTACAGAAGAACAGAATTAGTCAAATGCGGCCTTTGAGAAGGAAGGAGAATGGGGACCTGGCGGATTTTTGTGGAGCCATGCAAGCACAGGCTTGCTACCCAAAGATCTAGAGGAAATGCTGCTTTAAATCTGAAACCAGATGAACTTGCTTTGGAGACATAACACCAACTCTCGATTCTCTGTGTAAACAGAAAATTAGTTATGTTTGTGAGTAACATGTTCCTGAAGTCAATTGTGCTAAACCACTGTACTGAAGTGTTTCATGTGGACTTGCCTAGGGCTGTGCTTTCCCATATACAACATCGAGTTAGCTAGGAATAAAAATAAATATAATTTTTATATTATTTTGTTCATTTTTTTGGTGTAACATTTGCAAAAATGCAATATAGTTTTAGAAAATATAATGCTAGAATCAATCCTTGACACAGAAAGATAAATGTTTGTGAGTCAAAGGAAAATTTGGGGAGGGTTGACTGGTGTTTTGAAAGGGATGCCAGGGCAAGGGCCAGCCTAAGAACCATGTTTTCTTTTAGTTGGTAGAAGCTGGAGCAGACATGTGGCATCACCTGATCAAGGCCACCACCCAGGGCTACCAAGGAACCAGCCTTGTAGCACAAGTTGTGAGGCATGGTCATGGTCCTCCCCAAGTGGCTGGAACAGTGCTTGGATTCTTCATTAGTGTGTCTCTGGGCTGCCCTGAGGCTTGGCTTCCAGAATGCTGGGAAGAGATGGCTAGAGCATCCTTGCACTGGCCCTGTCAGGAGAATGAGATCTGAAGGGACCAGGACAGCTTCTTTGGTTTAGGAGGCAGCTGGAGTTGAAAAATTAACAACGAAATGAGGATGAAGGGGGACCCCTGGACCCAGGATTCTCAGCTTTACCTCAAATCATTCAGCAAACAATGAGCCATTCACCTGTCAGGCTTGGACCTGCTGTCCCTGAGCGCTCGAGGGTAGAGGTCCTAGGAGCAAGAGCCACTTCCCTCTTCCTTCCAGGATCCTAGTCTCTTAGACTGATGGGCAGAACAGAGGAAGCTTCGGAACCAATAGCTTGACTGCAGCTCTGCCACCTCTCCCTCACCCTTCGCATCTCCCAGTGCAGGTTTGTACCTGTGATGTGCACACACCTGTGAATGTGAACATACCTGTGGACACAGGTACAAATGAAACAGATGAATAAAGGAGAAAGTCAGCTGAGCACAGTTGATTGCTCTTCTTCCTAACCCACTCAGATGGCCCCAGCATGAAACCACTCCTGTTATCAAGCCTTCTTTACCGTGATCAGCTATGTTCACTCCCAAACTATGAGGCAAAGCAAGCCTCCCTCACTTAAGGTGCTTCCTGTCATGTATTTAGTTTTAGCACTGATGAAAACAACTATTAACTAACTATCTATGTTGGTTTTCTCAGGTATTTGTCACTGACTAAATGCCAGCTAACACACAGTTATAGACCCAGATTCTGGTTATTAAACTCATGCTCATTGGGTGCTGTGTTGCCAAAACTGGGCTTATAAGGAGCTGAGTGTGCATTGATCTGGCCAGCTTGACAAAGGACCTGGTTTACCCCATTAGCTCCATAAGCACCTCCTGATTCCATCAGTGGATGTGTATAAACTCTGTGTACAGTATGTGATCATATGGGTATGCATGTGAGTGTGTATGTCCGTGCATGTGTACAGGTGAGTGTGAGTGTCTATGTGTACATGTACCTGTGCAAATATGGTACACATATATATGTGGGTTCTATGGACTGAATGTTGGTGTCCTCCAGATTCATATGCAGGAGCCTCACCTCCCAGAGCAATGGTGTTTGGAGGTAGAGACCATGGCAGGTAACTGACTTTAGGTGAGATAATGATGATGGATGTGGGGCCTTATAAGAGTAAGAATAGATACAAGAACATGATCACTGTCCTTGAAATGAGAAGACCCAGCAAGAGGGAGTTCATCTGTGTCTCAGTTACTGCTCTTTTGCTGTGACAAAACACCATGACCAATGTAACTTCTAAAAGACAGTGTTTAATTAGGCTTAAGGTTTCAGGGGGTTGAAGTCCACAATGGCACAGCAAAGGCACGGTGGCAGGAACAGCTGAGAGCTCACATTCTCAAACTTCAATTAAGAGGCAGAAAGAGCACACTGGAAATGGTGTGACTCTTTTGAAACCTCAAAGCCTGCTTCCAGTGACCCACTTCTTCCAACAAGGCCATACCTCCTACTCCTTCTCCAACACTTTTGCCAACTAGGGATCAAGTTTTCAGACATATGTGCCTTGGTTTGTCGGCACCTTGATTTGGATGTTCAGTTATCAGAACTGTGAGAAGAAGGTGTGGCTGAGTATCTTCTACAGAGCCTGATGATGACAGCTGACTAAGATGTGTGTGTGTGTGTGTGTGTGTGTGTTCAGTGAGAGAGTGGGTGGATAACTGTGTGACTATGTGGGTGCCTGTGTGTTGACATTGTTTCCAAAAGCCCAGATGCTTCAAAGGGATCTCTCCAGGTTGTGGAGTCTTCTGGACTCACTCTTAGCATGGAGGTAAGACCATGAGGCCTCCTGGAAGGAAAATAAATGGAGTTTCTATGGAGCCAGTAAGAGCCATTTTAAGCACAGCCTACAACCTGGGTTGGCTTGAGTGCTTTGAGGGAATAAGAAAGCAGGGACCCTGTTTGCACCCATGTAGATCCTGCTGACACAGCTGTCCATGGATCCCCTTCTGGTTCACCTCCAGCACTCTACTCAGACACCAGATAGCCCTTGGGTAGCTGGCTGATGCCAGTGTATTAGGAAAAGAGTGTCTGGTGATGTTGCTTGAAAGATGTCCACACCAGGAGCCTGGATGGTGAGCCACAGCTGCAGCCCTTGGGCAGACGAGGTTCTGAAAAGTGTGTACAGGTGGGTAGGGCATGGGGCTCTTGAGCTTTCCTGCTTCGGAAGGAGGCAGGGCACATGTGTCCCTAGACACCAAACAAGGACCACTTTTGTTTTGTCTGCTCAAGAAACAAGGGTAAGGTTGGGCAGCAAGAGCTGTCAGCAGCTGAACTCTTGAGTCAGAAAGTACTGTGTGCCATGGAAGGGCTAGATAGTTCATTCTTGGGACTTCAGGGAGGAGAGCGTAGATGTTTCCCTCCTGGTCAGCATCAGGAACCATGTTGACTTTCTACCAATTGTTCCCATGTCCTGTGGCAGCCATATCCTTAATTTAGACAGCAAGCATCTAGCTTTAGCACCCATAGGTTTTGATAATATGCTTCCACAGCTGACGGGGTTGCAGGAGGACATCAGAGAAGAGCCAGGCCTCAAGGTAGACTCTTGACTCCCTTACCAGCAGTCAGATCCCTGTCATCTGTTGCCTTGACTGCTGGCTGACCCCTTTTAGAAGGTCACAGCTGTTCCTGGAAGCATTCCCACAAGCCTGATCCAACAGGTCAACCCCGAGTCATGCCTCACCAGAGTCATTTGGTGCCAGATGTGTGGGAAGACCTCGAGAAGAGCAAAATGCCCAGGTCTATGAGGCAAGAATTCACCTGGCACTGAGACCACCACGTATTTCCCTGAGCTGTGTCCCTCTAGAAGGCATCTGTTGGTTAACACGTGCCCTGAGCAGACACTTTATTTAACACACAGCAGGCAGACACCCCAGGGAAACCACACTGTCACGACTCAACCTCTCAGAGATGCCATGGCAATTTAAAAAAAGTATAAGTTCTGTACACTTTTTGTCACATTTCCGATGTCCTTCCGCCTACAGAAGCTGTCAAATAAAAATTAATTTTGCTTTAAAAAAACACGGTGCATATTTTTGACACTCCATGTCTGTTCATTTGCATGGGACACGTTCTTCCATAATGAATCATCGTAACGCCTAAATTAAACACAGTAAAAGAATGGTTAATGCCATAGCACACTGACAGTTTAACCTGGCCAATATTTTTATTGCCTTGTACAATAAACCTAACAGAGCACAACTTGCTTTTGACTGGTGGAAAATCGGTTATGAACCGCCAGGGAACGGCCAATTTTTCAAACGCAGCCATTCAGTCATACCAGGGCCACTAAGACTTTTTTTCTCCCATACACTATTGCTGTTATAATCTTTTGAGGATATTTTATCACAGCAATAACCACCTCAGAATCGGCTTTTACTGCAGTTAACGACTGGACAGCTGGAGCTGTTACTGGCCTTGGCTTTGCCCCTGGCTAATAGCTAACAAACCAATTGTTATCTGCAGGTAACAACCAATTTCTTGTGGAATTTTTTGATAAAGTGACTCACTGGATGTAATTTTGTTTCCCTTCCTGTCCTATCTCAAAGACTGAGGTTGTTGGCTCCAAAACTCCCAGGTCGGAGACACTTAAATTGCCACAACTGCCAGAGGCACTCCCGTGGACGGTGGGAGAGAGCAGAAAAGGATCTCTCTGTTGCTGTGGCCAGAAGGGATCCCAGTGTCTGTGAGGCACTGAGCACCCACGAGGCAGATCCATGCTTCCAGAAACCCATGGGAGTTTAGGATGAAGCACAAACCAGGAGGGGAATTCCAGGCACAGAGCCAGGCTTGTTGGTGCATGCCTCTAACTCAGCACTCCTCAGGTGGAGGCAGGGGGATTAGGAATTCAAGCCTTTTTGAACTATATAATGAGTTCCAGGTCAGTCTATGTTGATAGTCAAGACTCTCAAAAATCAAATCAATAAGCAAATAACTAATAACTGGTAAGTAATTCAGACATGGAGAGCTGACAAGTACTTCAAGTGGGACAAACATCTATGCTCACATTTATATACCTTTTTTCATGTGTGTGACATTTTTGATCACCCATGGAACATGTGCATCTTTAAAAGGAATTACTTGGCCGGGCGGTGGTAGCACACGCCTTTAGTACTAGCACTCGGGAGGCAGAGCCAGGCGGATCACTGTGAGTTCGAGGCCAGCCTGGACTACCAAGTGAGTTCCAGGAAAGGCGCAAAGCTACAACAGAGAAACCCTGTCTCGAAAAACCAAAAAAAAAAAAAAAAAAAAAAAAGAAAAAGAAAAAGAAAAAAAAAAGAAAAAGGAATTACTTAAGTGTGTGTGTGTGTGTGTGTGTGTGTGTGTGTGTTGAGCTAAGAGCAGAGGTGAGAGGATAACTTTGTGGTGTTTATTTTCTTATCCATCATGAGGAGACCTGGGAATCAAACTCAGGTCATCAGATTTGACCACAAGCTCTTTTTACTGGCTGAACCCTTCTCCAGTTCACATGTGAGTGTTTTCAGTGAGTGATGAGAGGCAGGGAATGTTTATCTCTTTTACAAAGAATTTTTTTTTCAGGACAAAATCAGCAAATGTAGGTACCAGCGCCTCTTCTAAGTCATGTTCTAGGTCAGAGATCATTGTAATGAGTTGTTATAGGTAAAATTAAAAAACGGAGTGTGGATACAGAAAGTCAAATCCAGCCAGAGCCCACCGCTGAAGAGAAAACCCACCCTCAGTGCCCTCGAGCCTCCTACAACTCCTTCCTGCCTTTCCTTGCCCTGGAGAGGGGTGGCATCCTGCTTCATCTGTGGCTGTGTGAGTCTCCCCATCCTCTGCAAAGCAGATCAGTACTTCAGCCCCAGTGAAGGAGAAGCTCGTCGTTTGCTTGCTCCTGGCAGCAGTCTGAGATTCTGCAGGTTGATCAGTGTTTACTGTGTGAGATTAAGATTCCTGAAATCACAGCGCTGATTGCGCTAACTTTATGTGTGCGTCTTTAACAAGCAGGGCAAAACAAAAAATTAATGTTCTTAAAAGTGAAGTAAGATGTTTTTTCCCCCCAGCCTGAAGAGAAGACCAATTAAAATCACTTCAATTTTTTTTAAATGAGTTTTAATTTGAAAGAGTGGAATTCTTTTAAGGATATGAGTTCTGCTAAATATTTGGAATCACTGTAATATCATGCTTATCAGAAGCCCACATTGCCTGTAAATTAAATAAGAAATTTAAAAAGGAACCTCAAATTGACTTTTAAATGATCTTTTAGGTGACTTCCCTGGGGAAAGATCTAAGTTTTGAAGATCACTGTGGGCAAGCTGGAGAATAAACCATGTATGGTGGCCATTCTGCTCATCAACTTGACTATAGCTGGAATTAACTAAAATCCTAAATTGCTGGACACACCTGTGAGGAACTTTTAGTTAATTAGATCTTTGGAGGTGGGAAGACCCACCCTAAATCTGGGCCACATCTTTTGGTGGCATGAAAGAAGGAAGCTCTTTGCTTGCTTGCCCTTGCTCTTGCTAGCATATCCATTCCTTCACTGACATTAGATTCTACTTCTTCAGGATCCAGAGTATGCTGGAGACCAGCAGAGATGTCCAGCCTCCTGGACTCTTGAACTTTCTGTTGGTAGACAGCCATTGTTGGACTAGCTGGACCACAGCCTGTAGACCACTCTAACAGATCCCATTTGTTATACACATTCATTCTATCCGTTCTGTTCCTCTAGGGAACCTTGGATACCACATTTCCCACATTTCCAGGGATTCTTAGATTCTGATACTGCCCTGGATTAAAGCGAACTTGTGATTTTTAAATCACCAAGAATTTCATAAACCCAACTCTTTAACCTTTTGTAAATGACAAAAAGTGCAACACATTTTTAACACTTCTGATCATTCCACGTTAGGCTGGCCCATAAAGCTCATCTTTTCCAAATTTAAGCACTTAAAAAAAAAAGCAAAGTGCTTCAATAAATTTAAATTGGCATATGCTATGCATATCAATGGGGAATAGCTCCAGCATTAGAGGCTGCTAGTGGTGAGCTGGGGTGAGCAAATGGGAGCCTTCATTGCCACAGGATTGATTTCTAATGACTTTCTATTGATTGGCTGCCTTTTAAACCTGGTGGCCTCAGGTTGGTCTTGCATATCTATCACACAGGGTCTTTCAGAGCATATAGGAAGATAGTTTTCTCTATCTTTCTTAGGTGGCCTCCTCCGAGGATGCTGGTTGGGATAGGAGAGGCACCAGGCATGAACACTGAGTGGACTCAGAACAGCAGCATGTTGCTGAAGATTCCAACTGGTGTGTATTACAACATCCAACTAGGGTGGGGGAGGAATTTACTGGGTACTGTTTGGAAGGAGTCTGGTGGAATCCACCTCAACTTCCCTCCCCTATCTCTTTCCCTAAACCCACCCCTTTAAAGCCGGCCAAACACAGCTCCTCCCCCAGAGAGGCTGAAGACCACTCCCACAGGGTATATAAGCTGCATCCCAGAAAACAGACAAGTGGTTCTTCAGGTCTTGCATCCCTGTCTCTTGTTTCCTCTCTGCAGGGGGCCGGGGAATCGCTGGAGAACTTTACCCATTAAACCTAGGCTTTCCAATTTGGTCTGATTCAGTTTGCTGTGTTGGAGGAGAGGCCTTTAGGAGGCCTAAAACTTATCAGGTACTGTAGGCAGCAAGTCCTTGAGTCAGGGGAGGCTAAGCTTAGAGACTATTCTCTTCTTTTCATCCTCCCTTTCCACACCTCTCGCCTATTTGCTTTTCAGTGGAGACACTATCAGGTGATGCTTGAGTACTCAGTAGCTCTTGCCAATTCCATGTTCCAGTTCTCACAGTTCCAAGACCACCAGGGTCATGATACTGTAAAGGAGGCTCAGGTGTGTAAACCTCTGAGTTAGCTTTGGTTGCAAGATGCTTCTCAGCAAGCCCCAGGGTCAGAGGGACTTGGTGTTCTGAATGGACAGAACTACACTTCCAGAGCCAAGACTAGAATGCAGTACTAAGTGTTTGAATCAGAAACACTTAGTACTGGAAACACTTAGTGGGAAAGAGGAAAGTAGGAGTCTCATTCTGGGGCATGAAGGTCTGCAATGCCTTTGGTTCTATCTGTTGGACAAAATGATAGGTCAAAATCACTTGAAATTAGGAGTACAATATAAGGGGAACTTAGGGATATCACATATAAGGAAGAAATCTGAAAAGCTCTAGGCAGTAGGGGCCAAAGCAAAGCCATCAACCAGCTATCCCTGACGGACCTAAGGGAATCCTATAATATATCCTCTTTGACTGATGTGGAAGTCTGTATCAGACAAAAATCCAAACCTAAAATACAAGGAGCATTGACTATATTGGGGTAGAATGTTAGTTGGCTTTTGGACACTGTGACAAAATACCAGAGACTTTCAACTTCTAAGGAAGGAAGGTTTATTTTTCTCTAATGGTTCCAGAGGTTTCATTTTATAGTCACTCAGCACAACTGATTTTGGCCAATGATGGCATAGTGTATTATGCGGGAGGTATAGTGGAGGATGTCTGGGCCCCTCATAACAACAGGGTAGAAATAGGAGAAATAAGAGGAGGACACCAGAGTTCCAGTTATCCCCTTCAAGGACGTGTCTCCTGTGCTTATTACTTTTTGCTTCTCACCCCTGAGCGGGTGGTCTTGGGTAGTATAAGAAAGGCCGAGCAAGCTGTGAGAAGCAAGCCAGTAAGCAACATCCTCTGTGATTTCTGCTTCAGTTCCTGCCTTCAGGTACTTGCCCAACCTGAGTTCCTGCTTATGAGTCCTTGATTATGACCAGGGAACTGTAAAATGAAGAACAAAAACAAGCAACCCTCTCTTCCTGAAGTTGCTATTTGTTGTGATATTTATCACAAAATCAGAAAGCAGACTAGAACACTTCCAATGATCTTACTTCCTCCCACTAGGCTCCACCTAATAAAGGTTCCATCACCTCCCAATAGTGCTGTTGGCTGGGGGACAAACCTTTTGCATGTGGTCTTTGGGAGATGTTTCAGATCCAAACTCCAGTAGGCACTGAGTGATCTGCAAAAGCTGGGAAGAAGAAACAGAGTGTTAGAATGTGGCAAAGCATTTGGCACAACTGTCAGCTGCAGGGATTTGGGAAATGGGATGCAGGCGCACAGCTCCCAAGGATAGCATGGAGGAGATACTTATAGTGCATGCTGGCTGCTGCTAGCTGCATTTGACAAGGTACTAAAGAAAAAGATGAGCTTAACCATAATTATCTGGTTCACAAGAAGGAAGGAAAAGTGTGATACCTTTGCAGCTTAAAAGGTCCTAAGAAGCAATTAGTAAAGACAAATTATTAGCAAATACTTTTGGTAACAAAGGCTGATGGAAAACTCTCAAGGAAACATAGCGAATTGAGAGCCCAGCTGATAGTTGTCAAAATCTTGGGTGGGTTGAAAGATTTCAGAGTAGAGGCTAAGAGAGGGTGTAGAGTCCCTTGAATACTTTCAATTGATCAAAACTATAAAGATTTATTTAGTTATGCAAATATGTGTGCCTATGTGAGTTTATGTACATCATACAGATGGTTGTGAGCTGCCATGTGGGTACTGGGAACTGAACCCAGGTCCTTTACAAGAGCAGCCAGTGCTTTTTTTTTTTTTTTTTTTTTTTTTTTTTGGTTTTTCAAGACAAGGTTTCTCTATGTAGCTTTGCGCTGGAACTCACTTGGTAACCCAGGCTGGCCTCGAACTCACAAAGATCCGCCTGCCTCTGCCTCCCGAGTGCTGGTATTAAAGGCGTGTGCCGCCGCCGCCCGGCAGCAGCCAGTGCTTTTAACCATAGAGTTGTCATCTCTGCATCCCCAAGACTCAGTGAGGGTGTGATCAATTGAAAAAAAAAATTAAAATTTAAGTGGAAGAGGAAAACAAGATGAGATTCTTTTCCTCAAAACAATACAGGTTGTACTGGTTAGTTTTTTGTCAACTTGACACACTAGGGTTATCTAGGTAGAGGGACCCTCATCTGGAGAATTGTCTCCATCAGATTAGCCCCTTGGACATGCTTGTGAAGCTTTCTATTGATTAATGATTGATGTGGGAGGGCCCAGGCCACTAGGCACAGTGCCATCCCTGGTCAGTTTGTCCTGAGTTGTATAAGAAAGCAGGCTAAGCAAGTCACGGGAAGCAAGCCAGAAAGTAGCACCCCTTCACGGTCTCTGCTTCCTGCCTCCTGGTTCCTGCCTTGAGTTCCTTTCCCCAACTTCCCTCAGTGAAGGACTGTGATATGGAAGTGTGAACCAAATAAAGTTGTTTTGTGTTATGGTGTTTATCACAGCAATGGAAAACAAGGTAAGACAAAGTTTAAGGTGTATACTGTGAAACAAGGAGGGATGTACAGAACTAGGAAAAGTGACCCCTGACACACACACATTAAGAAAGCAAAGGGAAAAGTCAGAAGCAGCCATTGCTGTGTGTGTGCAGAGATGAAGTGCTGGGAGGCCCTGATGGTTGGAGGTTGCAATCTGCTACCACCTAGCAGCTGTCTCTGAGCTCAGCAACATAGATGACTTGGGGACCCCCTACCCTGTGGAAGGCGTGTTGTTCTCTACCTGACCTTATCTGGAGACTGTCACTAGGCCTGAATGCCTGACTTATCTCTAGTGTGACCCTGGATGCAGTTCTCTGCAGAAACTTTTCGCCTGCTGCCCATATGGTAATTAGGAACATTACGACAGGACCATGCTTCCACAGATGATAACTAAGACTTGTACTAGGAGCTTTATGATAGGAGCATGCTGTTTAATGCAAATTAGGTGATCCCCTAGCTACTGGTCCCAATCCTATATATGAATAAAGTTGAGCAGATTCACCCAAGCCATCTCCCAGAGGGCTGTCTCTGTTGTACCCACAGGCTGTATAAAGCTCTCTGTCATTGATTCTGTCCCTTGACCTCATGGACTGGTGGCCAATAGGCCACAAGGGAAAAGGAAACCCTCACAGCGAAGCTGCTGGATGATCACCTAGCACAAGATCTGGAGAGAAACAGAAACATGTAAGGATACAACGGGCATAGAACTTGACTGGCTGTGGGGAAAGCCACCAGACATTGGTGGCAAGAGTGAGATAGAGTAATAGACAAATTGATGGAGACTGTGTAAAAGGCTGAAGGGACATGACGGAGCCCAGAGTGCCTCATGGGAGCCCAAATATCTCAGTGCAAGCTTTTGCTTCACAACCCATACAAGGCGCTGACTAGGAAGACTGGGTGGGGTTGGGGGCTCTTGAGAGTTCCCTTTGTGTTTCCCTGAGGAGGGGAACAACCATGCAAATGGGGCTATACCTAGGCTATTCCTTTGCATCTTTCCTTTGGAACAAAAGTCTTACTTTGCAGAGAAATAGGCATGAAAAACTGCTATAGTTAAGGAACTAGGAAAATCTATTGCATCTGGGATGAAACAGCAGGAAAATTTCCCCTACCTCAGGGGAAAGAGTTGGAAAAGTACTAATATCAGAATCTCTAAATAGGGCCTTTTGAGCCTGTGTCTGCTCCAGTTCAAGTAGAGGAATTTGAAGCCCCTAGTACCCTGGGGAAGCCATTACAGCAAGCAGCTTCTAAGTTAGCCTAACTCCTGACAAGAAGTAATAAAAGCTCAGCAAAAGGAAAGGTGTGCCCATGTCTGTCTCAGACAGTATACAGGGTGCCCAGTCTTCAACAAGAATGGCATACAGAAAGATGAGTGACCACTACACTTTGCAGAGATGAGATGTTGGAACTACCCGAAAGGGGATTGTTAAGTTACAAATGGATATTTAAAGAAAGTAATGGAAAAGGTGCACAGCACGTAAGATCAAAGGGATCATTTCAGGAAAAGAGTAGGGAACCAGGAAAGGGGTGGCAGCTATAAGAAAAAAAAAAAACCCAGTGTGATGGTTTGAAAGAAAATGCCCCCCCAAAAGTGGCACTATCAGAAGGTGTGGCCTTGTTGGAGTAGGCATGGTCTTGTTGGAGGAAGTGTGTCACTGTACAGATGGGCTTTAAGGTCTTATATATGCTCAAGCCACGGCCAATCAGACAGACTACTTCCTGTTTCCTGTTCAGATGTAGAACTCTTAGCTCCTTCTCCAGTACCATGTCTTCCTGCACACCAACATGTTCCACCATGATGATAATGGACTGAACTTCTGAAACTGTAAGCCACCCCAGGTAAATGTTTCCTTTATAAGAGTTGCTGTGGTCATGGTGTCTCTACACAGCAATAGAAACCCTAACAAAGACAACCAGGAAAGGGATGGGAGCTAGAGAAAACAAATGGCAATTCTTAGAAGGAGAGACACAGCAACACAGATAAAGATTAAATGAGGGAGCAGGAACTTCACCGGAGAGTGAACTTGAAGACTGGCCAGAACACATGACCTATGTGAACTCCAAAAGGAAACAAGAGTTGCGTGGCAGCATACTGTATGCACTGTAGCAATCCTGGGAGGAGAAGACAGAGAAGGTGGGACAGAAAAACTATTTGAAGAAACAATAGTTAAGAATTTTCCAAAATTAGTGGTAGATATTAAACTATAGATGCAAAAATTTCAGACAGATTAAATGCACCTACCCACAAAAAGTCAGAACAAAACAACAAACCAAAACAAGACAAGTACATGCATTACATTCCATCCACAGAAAATAGAACACAAAGAAAGTCCAAGAGGTGACTGAAGAGGGAAATAATAGATTATATATGATAAAGCAAGGCTGAGTACCATCAGAAGTCAGGTAAGACAGAAGAAAATGGGGTGACAGCCTCAAAATGCTTTAAATATTGTCTACTTGGAATTCTGTACTCAGTGAAAATATTTTTCAAAACATAGAAGACATTTAAAAAAAACAGTAAAATTTGGGAAGTTACTTTTTGGAAGATTTAAGTTAGAGGATATTGTAGAGGAATTTGGCAGCTGGTAGAAGACTGAAGGTGTTCAGGAAAGGGAATGAGTAAGAACAAAGACTTGCTCTGCTTTAAAACATAACGTACGCATTTGATTTCATACACTGAATGTTGAGGATATCACACCCACATCCCTGGCTTGTCCTCCTTCTGCAGGTCCCCTTTGTTGCCCTGGGTAGTTTGTCTTCTACTTTCATATCATGCACACATCTATATAAAATCTAGGAGCCATTACTAACATTGGCTTAGTTTTCTGAGTATTACTATCTCCAGTTGTATTCATTTTCTTAAGGATGAAAAACATTGTGTATGTATATCACATTTTTCTCTATCTGTAACTCTTGTGCTGCTAGTTTTTTTTTTTAACTTTTAAAATTTTAAATTAAAAAAATATGTCATGAATGTTTTGCCTGCATGTATGTCTGTGTACCACATGTACCTGTGCCTGGTACCCAGCGAGGCCAGATAGGGCTTCACATCCCCTGGGACTGTAGTTACAGATGGTTGTGAACCTCCATGTGAGTGCTGGGAATCAAACCTAAGTCCTCTGGAAGAACAGCCAGTGCTCTTAACCCCAGAGCCATCTCCAGCCCCTGTCATTTGGGAAGAAAGAACTTTAGCTGGAAAAAAAAAAATGCTTCCACCAGATTGGTCTGTGGCCATTTTCTTGATTGATGATTGGCACCTGATGTGAGAAGGCACAGCTCACTGTGGGCAGCTGGTGTGTAAGAAAGCAGACCAAGCAAGCCATTGTGAGCAAGCTAGTAAGCAGCACTTCTCCATGGCTTCTGCATCAGCTCCTGCCTCTAGGCTCCTGCCTGAGTTTCTTTGATGATAGACTGGAACTGTAAGTTAAAATAAACCCTTTCCTCCCCAAGTTGTTTTTGGTGTTTCACCACAGCAATAAAAAGCAAGCTAAGACACCTCTATGTTGGACACCTAGGCTAGTTCTGTTAGCTCTGGGAGGGACTGACCCACAGCCACTCTCCCAAATGGGACATAAGTGGTGGTGGTGCCTCCAGATGGGCCATAAAAGAATTGGTTGGTGGTGAGTGATAAATGGAACATAAAGATAATTTGAGGTGATCTATTCTGATGGGCTAGTTCAGGGCCCCTAAAACAGGATGGTCAATAGTGGCCCACACTAGCTAGGTCAGAATAAAGCAACTTTATGATTTCTTTTTCAGGGGAGCATTTGCAGAGTGCTGTTGCCCTTTCCCCTAGTAAACTTTTCAATTTTAGGGGTACTTAAGGCCCTATTCATATCTTTGCATCCTACAAAAGAGACTGAATTCTGGGTAAGATGGGATTTCAAGAAAATAACACCACTTTGCTGGAAGTACCTACCCTGGGGGAGACAAGGGGGGACTAACAGGGAGAGGAGAAATACAGCCAGTGCTTGGTGGAATCTGTCAGCTCTGCTACTCTTTTCCTAGAGTATATGCTTGCTTTCTTGCTTGCAGAGCAAGCCATGAGGAGTGGCTACTAAGGAGCACTCCTCCATGGACTCTGCTACAGTTCCTGCCTCCAGGTTCTGCTTTCAATTCCTTCTCTGACTTTCTTCCATCATGGACTATGATGTGGGACTGTAAAGTTAAATAAATGCTTTCCACCTCAAGTTGCTTTTCTTTGTGGTGTTTTATCACAACAATAGAAACCCTAACTAAGACAATGCCATTCTCAGAGGTATCTACTTCAGTCTAATTTATGCATTTTGCCAGCATATAGTTTTTCATGATGCCTCCTTATAATCCTCACTTCATTTCTGTAAGCTCAGTAGTAATGTTTCATTTTTCAGGCTTGATTCTAATCATTGCAGGCCTCTTCTGTATAAGTTAAAAGGTCACCAACATTATTCATCATTCCAAAGAACTGGGTTTTGTTGTTATTGAGTTTCTTCCCATTTTCTAGTTCATTGATTCCTACTTCAATCTTTATTGTTTTCTTGTTACCTTAGTTTGTTCTTACTTTTATTATCTTTGTGTTTTAAGATGAAAGATTAAACTAATTTTAAGTCTTTTGCATGTCTCATCCACATGGTTGGATGGTGTCATGAGGAGATGAAGAAAGGGTTGTCACACAGATACACTACACATACAGAAAGGATGGGATCAGGTGACCATGTAATATATGGTACATTCTGGAAAATGTCCATGTGCATCTAAGAAGAGTATATATTTTCTGGGGGAGGGGTGTTAGCATTCTCTATAGATGCCTACTAAGTTTAGTTGATATTCAAAGTTCTGATGAAATGTCACCACCAACTAATCATCCTGGAACCTCTGCACAGCTGGAGGAGTTAGCCAGTCTCAGTAAGAGGTCTTTGTAGGGGAACAGTCTCAGGTTGCAGTCTTCCCAGAAGAGGAAGGAACTGTGGCTAGTTTTTGCACACACTGCCAACAAGAACCAGAGAAGGACTTTGCCCCTCCTATGGGACTGAGGTATTGGGGTCCTTGACATGGCCATGCCCATGACAAACAATATGGACTCACTCAGGATTTCATCCACTCTTCACACATTCCCTCAAGGCTTCCTCCATTCCTAGCACTTCCTCTCATCTCCCTACCTCTTCTTCCTTCTCCTCCTCTTCTTCCAACATGCTGGGAAAATGCTTTACAACTAAGCTACAGTTTCAGTCCTTTCTTAGTTATTCTTAAATATTTTGTTTTATTTTATTTTTATATGTATAGATATTTTGTCTACATGAATGCTTGTATACCACATGTGTTCCTGGTGCTGACAGAGGCCAGAGGAGAGCTTCAGATCCCTTGGGACTAGAGTTATCAACCGTTGTAAGCTGTCATTCAGGTGCTGTGAAATGAATCTAAGTCCTCTGGAAGAGCAGCCAGTGCTCTTAACCATCTCTTTAGTCTCCATTCTTCTTCTTTTTTTAAAGACAAGCATTAATAGCTATAAACTTGCCTCTAAGCATTACCTTAACTATATTGATTCTTGTGATTTCTGTTTCCTTCATGTTATTTTTCTAATGCACTTTTTGGTTTCTTCTTTTTTAAATAGAGATATAGTATTTGATTTTCATACTTCTATGGATTTCCTAAATTGATTTCTTTCTTTTTTTCTCTTTTCTTCTTCTTCTTCTTCTTCTTCTTCTTCTTCTTCTTCTTCTTCTTCTTCTTCTTCTTCTTCTTCTTCTTCTTCTCCTCCTCCTCCTCCTCCTCCTCCTCCTCCTCCTCCTCCTCCTCCTCCTCCTCCTCCTCCTTCTTCTTCTTCCTATTTTTGGGAGGGAGTTCTTCAAGACAGAGTCTCACTATGTAGCCCTGGCTGTCCTGGAATCACTCTGTAGACCAGGCTGGCCTTGAATTCACAGAGATTCTCCTGCCTCTATCTCCCAAGTGCTGGGATTAAGATGTACATCACTACCAACTGACCCTAAATTGATTTCTAATGTTTAATACTACATATTAATTATCCAAAATAGCAATTCATTTTGTGCATGCACATAAAGTATTTGAATTGTATTTTCTTTTTTTCTCTATCAGCCTCACTTATCAGCTGCTCCTTTAGATCCTGTTCCTAGTCCCTGACAGTCTCTCTTCCAGTTTGATGTGCTTCTTTAAAAGTGATTTCTAATTTTATATTATGTGGTTAAAGAATATATTCCACCTGACCCAATCCTTTAAAGTTTGTTGAGGTTGTCTAATATATGGTTCATGTGTGTCTTAGAAGAGTGTACATTTTCTGAGAGGTAGCATTCTCTACAGGTACCTACTAGGTCTGGTTGATGTGTAGTGTTCGAAGTTCAAGTCTTCTATTGTCTTTTACAACTAACTTGTTTTCCTATTTGTGATGAAAAGTGGATTCTGAAGTTGTCTACTTTGATTGTCTATTGCTCTTTATTGAAAATAACTTTTACTTTGTTTTGTTGCCCTGTTGTTAGGTGTCTATATGCTTATTATTGTTATGGCTTCTGGATGGACTAACCTTTATAGTAATTAAACATCTTTTATTTACAATAATGTTTTTTTGTGTTATAGTCTGTTTTATCTGATGTTGACATAGTTCTATTTCCTGTTTTCTTATGGTTGCTGTTTACAAGTATATCTTAATATGTAACAGTTTCAATTGGTTTATGTCTTTGAATGTAAATGTGCTTTGAGATAGCATATAGTTAAATCGTACATTCCCCCCCTCCCAGAGTGAATATGCCTCCCTTTTATTTGATTGCTTAATCCATACACAGTTAGTATTATAATCTGTATTAGTTAGAGTTCTCCAAAGGAATGTAAATGACAGAGTAAATATATCTACATATATCTATGTATTTTTTGACTAGTTTACATGAATATTTCTTTGACTGGCTTATACAAAATGGTGTGTAGTCCAACAATGGCTGTCTCACACTGGAGAAGCCAAGAATTGTGTAGCTGTGCAGTCCATGGGGCTGGATATCTCAGTAGCTTCATCCTGGCATTGAGAGCCTGGAGGATCCATGGAGAGCTGATGGTCTTCAGTCTTGGTTGACATGCTGAAGAAGGTGATTCGAATACCAGCGAAGGAATGCCTCTGCAGCAGGAATGAAGGCAGGCACACAAAAAGCAAAGACTCCTTCTCTCACCCAAGTTTCAGATACATCTGCTCCCTTCAAATGATCTGATCGAGAAAGTCCCTCACAGCAGCTTGTGTTTTAGTTGATTTTAGATTCAGTCAAGCTGGGAACCAAGCTTAGCCATCACATTATTGATATAGTTAGGTTTACAATCGCCACCTGGCTTCCTTAAGCCTTCTGCCCTGGTGTTTGCCCATTGCTTGTTCTTGCTGTTTTATTTTGCATCTCAATATTTTTAAATTAGAAATTTTAATTTCTTTAACTATATTTTAGTATGTTTTCTTGAGTTATTTCCTTGGTATTTATTCTTGGGCAGACCTTTGATCTTTTCATTTGTCAAATGCTCTTCACATTCATTGTTCATTCCAGTTAAGCATAGACATACTACTGTTATAATGTTACAGCGTTGTTCCTACTCTCTCTTTGTGGTATTATTTTTGTCTGTGTTCCATCTGTAAATGTTACAAACCCAACAAATGCATTGTGTGTGTTTAAATAAATCTTATGTCTCTAAGAGCCTGTAACAGGTCACTACAGCAGAGCCTCTATCCTATAAGTGAGGAGTGGGAACAAGAGACCCTTCCCCAGCTGCTCCACTTTCCTCATTTGAAAATCACCTTCAGAGCTGGCAGTTGAGACAGAGTCAGAGATATCCATGCCATGCCCCACAAAGACAGCCTTCTATCTTAGGAGGCATGGTGGGAGGATGAGGAACATACTGTCCTTGGCTGTGCTCATCTGCAGGGCAATTTCTACCTTTCTGAGCCGGGAGAAAGAAGGGGGAAAGAGCAGGCTTGGTTCAAACACAACAGACCCTTGTTGGTCTTGCTGCATTTGGTAAATTGTCTTTATTTGCTATCTGTTTTGGAACTTCTAACACTTTGGTTAGTCTTTAAAAATATAATTTTCACTGGAGGCTAACACCTCCTCATGAATTCTAGATCAGTCATGCCATACATGAACTCAATGGAAGGAATTTTTCTCAACTGAAGAGTATCCACCAAATTCCCAAGGTTACCATCATCCCCAATGGTGAGTCATTGACTATTCTCTTCCTAAGACTGGGATTGGGGTAAGAATGTTTTTCCTATTTGTTCAACAGAACTGTGAAAGCTAGTGCAATAAGGCAAGAAAAAGAAATCAAAGGCAAATGCATTGGAAAAGATGGGAGAAATTCTCATGTTTTTTATCAATTATCAAGGTGGAAAGTGATAGAAAATTTATAAAACAATTTCTGACACAAATAAATGAATTTAGCAAGGTTTGAGGATCCATAATCAATATACAAAATCAAATCACATTTCTAAATACTAGATCTGTAGAATTTTAATCCAAAATTTATAAAATAGAAGACCTATCATAGTACAAAAATGAAATATTTATATGTAAATCTGATAAAAATTTGCATAAGCTCTGTAAGCTGAAAGCTATAAAACACTGAGGAAGGAAATCAAGACTCTAACTGGAGAAAAAGCCGTGATTAAATATTGGAGACTCAATATTGCTAATATGCCAGTTCTTCCTGAGTTGATCTAGTAACCAGTCAACCACCCTTTCCAAATCCTGTCTTTTTAAACAAGTATTTATTAATTTCAATCTTCCTTTGGAAAGGCGTAACAAAGATGGTGGAAGAGCTAAAACAATTTTGAAAACAGAACACAAAGTAGACAACTCAAACTACTTGATTTCAAGACCTTTTGAAAAGTGGGTGAAATCTGAACATGATATTTATTTTTTAAAGAGTTACAGGAGTCAATAGAATAGAATACAACCCGGAAAAACTCTCACCAAAGACTTATACAACAGTAAAAAGGAAATTCAAGGGAGAAAGGATAAAGCACAATTTTTGATGGAAATTGTGCTTTGACAATGGAAAATCCCTATGTAAAGAAATGACCCTTGACCCAGATTTCATATCTCACCTTCTCAAAATAGTCCACAATAGGAGGCTTGAGAGATGGGTCAGTGGTTAAGAGCACTGCCTGCTCTTACAGAGGGCCTGAATTTGATCCCCAAACACCCACATGGCAGCTTACAACCACCTATAACTCCCCTCTTGGAGGATACAATACCTTCTTCTGGCATTTGTGGGCACTGGGCATGCACATGGTGCACAGACATACATGCATGCAAAAACACCTATACACATAATTTTTTAATTAAAAAATACAACCCCTACAATAAAAGCTCACAATGATTCAGAGCATGTGAGATACACAGCAATAAACTTCTAGAAGAGAACACAGGAGAATGTTCTGTGTCTGAATTAGGTTAGTGTTCAGACATGATGTTGAAAGTGTGACTCATAAGTGGAAAAAATAAGTTAAACTTCATTTAAAAATTTAAAAATTGCTATTTTGGAAAAATACACTATTAGGGCAATAAACAAAACACAGACTGGGGGAAATATCTGCAAGTTTTTCTTCTAGCAAAGACTTGTAGGTAGGTGTGGTGGCTCAGGCCTATAATCTGAGCACTTAGGAGACTGAGGCAGGACGGTTGGTACAAGTTTGAGGCCACCCTGGGCTACATAGTGAGGTCCCGGCTAATCTGTGCTACAGAGTGATATCTTGACAAAAGCAGTAGCAACAGCAGCAGCAACAACAACAAAACACACACACACACACACACACACACACACACACACACACACACACACGTGAGAAGAGGGAGATGGAGACAGAGACCCACAGAGAGATATAGAAAAACATATGTATGTTTGCACAGGGGAAGCATTGGTGAAGTACTTTGGGCTTTGCTTTTGAGATGACCTGGGAAACATGGTACTGTGGCTGCAGTTGGCACAGTGACTGCTCTGAGCTTTCTTTCCAGGTATTATTCTTTGGTATAGGGACCCCAAACTTATTATTTTAGAAATAACAAACTCTAGAACAGGGGTGGGGAGAATCCAAGATGAAACTGAAACATCTAGTGATGCAAAACAGTCAGAAATTACTACTTAGAAGAGGCCAGCTGGGCACTGAGGCTCCTGCCTGTGAGCTCAGGAGGCTAAGGCAGAAGGCTCTTGAGTTGGAAGCCATGCTGAGGGTACACAGTAACATCTAGGACAGCAGGGCTAGGTAGTAAATTCCTATTTCAAAGAGAGAAGAGGAAGAAGAGAAGGAACAGGAGGAAGAAGAGGAGGAGGGTGTGGCTCAGTGGGAGAACACTTGCCTAGAATCCAGTAGTGAGGGGCTGTGTGTGTGTGTGTGTGTGTGTGACAGATTCCAAGCAGGTGGTCTTCCTTGTACACCTAGAGGAAGCCAGGGTAAATAGGTGTTTTCAGATAATTTTGTTTGTTTATTTCCTTTCTCCAAAATGAAAACATAGGACAGAGGGGTTTTGAACCTTCACAACACAAAAGCATAATCTTAATGCTGTCAGGAACAGAGTCAAAACAAAACCAAAACAAAACAAAAACAAAAATACAAACAGAATCAACTAACTGACCAAACAAAAAACCAAGGTGAGGAAGATCCAAATACAAGTGATTAGTTCTTAGTGTCAAGGTCACAAAAGATAAGAATAGGCTGAGGAGCAGTTACCGACTGAGGGAGGGGGGCAGGAAGTGACTTTGCTGCTCGGTTTGACAATCACTCCATAGTTTAATGCAAGATGTAAACACCAAGGAACTGGGTGAAGAGCCCAGGGGAATCCACTGTGCTATTTTTGTAACTCTTCTGTAAAATTATTTCAAAATAAAAACTTGAAATCATCACCAAAAGTAAGGAGAGAGGGAGTGGAGCAGACAAAGAGAACAAAGCAAAGAGTTGGAAGAATTTATCTCGGAGAACTGTGGGCATGCTTTATTGGCACACAGAGTTTACTAGACACAAGTAGATAAGAGGCAGATTGCCCCGAGTGAACGCACTCCCAATGAAGCTTTTCCAAAAAGATCGGCTGTTACGAGACTTAGAGTCATCTTTCTGAGTAGGAAATCATTAGAGAGTGAGAGGGGCCCATGTAAAGCCTTCTAGGAGGCAGAGCCAGGACCAAGGGAGCTGGCATTGTGAGCAGATTCAGAGACTGACCCCAGGAGAACATTCCTGGGGGAAGCGCTTGGAAATGCTCATCTGGAAGATTATGGAATAGCTTTGGCAAGGGTCTGCTGTGGTATGTCCTTGTCCTTTCTGAATGTGGTGCCCACAGTGGGTGTCAGCCTCTGTTTCTATTGTACAGATTGTGTACACATTGGAGCCCATGGCCCCCAAGCTCTGGCTTATAGTGAGCATGCTTTTGGGCAAGATGGCTCCCATGCAGCTGGGCCTGAGTCATGGACGAGTGTGAGAGGGAGAGAGGTGAAATACGGCATCATCACTTCCTGTGCCTAAAGACAGTCTACAGAAGTAGCATGAAGACTTAGAGCAGCATGGAGCTCTCTGATGCTCTGCCCCTGCGGTAGCCACTGTAATGACTTGGAAGGTGGCAGCTCCTCTCCTGGACCCAGGATGAGGAGGACTTGATCAGGGTACAGTTGCTGGGAGATGCAAACATTTGTTTTTAGCCACTGAGACTAGGGTTTGTGTGTGGTGACTAGAGGTGAGTGTGGAGGCCAGCAGGGAATTCCAAACTAATCAGAAAGTCATATTCCCTTAAGGCCAAACTGGGCTGTATCAACTGGCCACAGTAGCCCTTCACCAACAGCCCAATCACTTCAGTCATTGTTTCTCCTCTGCTGGGTGGGAGGGGATTTGTAAGGTCCTAGAGAAGAAGGTCTATAGGCTCAGATCTGTGCATGGTTGACTGGTTTTCCTTTCACAGCTATTTTGCTTTTTAAGAATTCAGCCTTCCAGGATTGTTGGAATTTCCCTGACTATTTTCAAGTCTGTCAGGATAATGAAGGGGCTGTGAGAAGTCCTTGATGCAGACCATGTGTATACAACGACTGCAAGGTGACATGTTTAGGGGTGGGACTTACCAAGCCTCTATCTATTGTCTGCTGGGGAGTCACTAAGTTGGAGGCCAGAGACCTGGCTCTGTCATTGCTTTGCAGACTCACTTGAGGTGAGAGGGGCTGACTCTCTGGGTCCCAGACCCTCACTGTACATTGAGGAACTGAGGAGGGGGGGGCAGATGAAAGAGATGCTTGTCATGAAAGTTTAATTATTTCAATGAGTCTGTAATGATTAAAATCTTCACTGTCAATTTGATCGGATGGAAAGAGGCTGGGAGATCACCATGGCAAGATTTGGGTTGTCTGTGAGGGCAGTTCAGATCCTATTGGATCCTGAGGGTTCTACCTAGTGAGTGGAATAACCTTTTGGTGAATTAATTCTACAATGGCATTATTGGGAGGTGGTGACAGGTAGGAATTGGGGCCTCCTTGGAGAAAGTGGATCATTGGGGTGTTCTCCCTGTACCCCTTTCTCTGCCTCCTCATCACCATGGTGTGAGTCTCTGAACTATGAAAGACTAAAACCATGAGCAAAATGAACCTTGCTTCACTTACGTGTGACTCTCACCAAGTCCTTTCTCTACAACGAAAAAGCAAAAGGCGGCGTGGCTCAAATCTGTTTTCAATTCTCCTGTCCTCACAAGGGCAATACTCTGTACTTTGGCTCAGGCAAGCACACGAGACAAGTTAGCCTGGAACCCCATTTGTCTTGGCTTAATTGCACTCCTCCCTTCTCTATAGCAATGCACTTGGAAGCCTAGTTCCTTAACCTGTGTGTATTATGCACACACACACACCCCACTCCAAACAACGTACCCAGTCACCTCAGAATCCCAGACCCCAGACTCCACCTGCATCACCTCCTCCTATTTCTGAACAACAGTATAGATTTCTCTGCCCCAGTAACAACCAAATTTAGATAGCTTCTATTCAAGTGTATTCCTAAGGTATGCAGGTATCAAGAATATGGAGGTTCATCTAGCCTGAACTGGTTTGGGGCACATATAGAAACACAGAAAAAACATGTCTTCAATTAAACTTTTAGAGAGAATCCCCTCTTTATAATCTTATGACTATATAGAATTGGACACATGTATGATTAAAATGATGGGAAAGGACAGGCAGAATAGGAAAAAATGAATATACAGCATAATCTGTCAGTCAAAATGGACAATGACTGACACTTTAGTAACCAGCCCCTCCTTTTCTTAAACCTTATGAAATGAAGCACCAAACAATCACCAGGGCCCAGAGCACTCTTTCTCCTGCAGCCTACATCAGCCTCAACAGCATGTTCTATATAACTTCTTATCTTACTGCTTTTGCAAATCTATGAGATGTATTATTTTTAGTTCTTGAAGTTTAATTTTTAATTTCAATTCAAGAATGCAGAAGCACCCTTCCAGACCCTGACCAGCAGTAACATTTCTACAAGAAACCCCTCAGACTTCTTAGAATATTCTTTGGGAACTCCCAAGGGTTTGTCAAGTTCAGACAGTGTGGCTTTTCAATACAGCAGGAGCCGATTGTGCTGCCATAGCTCAGCTTCCTGAAGTAGCCAGGTACTTTTGGATTGGGGCTCTGTTAGTCTCAACTGGTACCCTTAACATCCTAAATCTGAAGCCACTAAACACCCACAGGTGTCCCCTTCACTGGGCCAGAAGATCAAAAGAGAATAAAATATCCAGGGCGTAGTGACTCCAGCCTTATAATCTTACTATTCCCAAGACAGGACAAATGAATCAGGGGATAAAGGCCAGCCTGAGCTATCTAGTGAGACCTTATCTCAAAATACCATGGGTGAGTGGGTCCAAGAAAGAGATGCACATAGAAAAAGATCATAAAGAGAGACACAGAGACAGACCCACACAGAGGGATTAAATGTAAATGTTCATGCTCTGTTTTTTTTTTTTTGTTTTGTTTTGTTTTGTTTTTTTCAAGCAGCTGGATCAGCAGGGCATCCCTGTGTACTCGTTGTCTTGGCCATACTGATCAAAGGCTTTGAATCTGAGTATTCCAGGTTCAAACTGCTTGGTCACTGTGACCTCAAGTAGAAGTGACCTCATTGAAGTTTTTTTCGTCTGTAGAGTGGAGTTCCTAGATAACAGGAAACAGAATCAACAAGTGAAGGGGTTAATGTGCATGAAGACCCAAGTCCAGCACCTGGCAGGAACATGTCCATGATCCACATCATCTTCACTATGTTCATTACCTCTCTGACCACATGGGACAAGGTCCCTGTCTTGTGTGCACATCTAATGCACTATGGTGTCCCGGAAGTGCCTTGAAGGCAACCACCACTCCTACCCCTCCCCTGAGCCCCATTACCCATCCTCCATATACAACCATTTTAGACTCGTGAATCAACATGCTGTGTTCAGAATGGATCAGGCTAGGGGCTTGGGAGATTGCTCAGCAGTTAAGAGCACTTGCTGCTCTTCCATAGGACCAGAATTCAGTTCTTAGCACCCATATCAGGTGGCTCACAACTTCTTGTTAACTCCAGATGTAGGAGATCTGAAGCCTTTTCTTCCATAGGCAGCTGCACATATGGTACACAGAGAGACACTTGCTCATACACATAATCTTAAAAATATTTTTAAATTAACCAGGCAGTGGTGGCACATGCCTTTAATCCCAGCAGTTGGGAGGCAGAGACAGGTGGATCTTATGAGTTTGATGCCAGCCTGGTCTACAGATTGAGTTCCAGGATGCCAAAGACTGTTACACAGAGGAACCCTGTCTCAAAAAACAAAAACAAAAACAACTTCTTTAATTTATGTATGTGTGTGTGTGTGTGTGTGTGTGTGTGTGTGTCCACATCATTGTGCAGTACCCATGAGGGCCAGAAGAAGGCACTGGACCCTGGATCTGGAGTTATAGGCAGTTGTAAGCTGTTTGACATGGGTGCTGGGAACTGATCTTGGGTCCTTTGCAAGAGCAGCAAGTAGGCTTAACCCATGCCATCTTTCAGCTCCACCCCTACATGCAATCTAAAAGAAAGAAAAAGAGCAAACAGACCTGGCCAAGTTACTGAGCTCCAAAGTAGGGCTCAATTAGGACCAATGATCTCCCAACAGTGCTGCTGGTTACAGTAGCTGCAAATGTGCTCACAAAGCTCTGACACAAGTAGCTCCTGAATGAAAATACAGACCCCCGACACCAATACCATGGAAGCCAACAGCATCTGTTATCAACCCTCATCTGGCCTTTAAGGTGATAATCAGTCAGCTGATCCACTCTGTGCCCCTAACAGATCATCACCTTCATCAGAAGGTTGACATAACCTGAGGCTGTGAGTTTCCACATGGCTCAGAAAGAGTTAAGTGAAATAAAGAATATTATCAATATTGTATCAGTCACAGATGAGAAACTACATACCGGGATCAGTGTAATTCATTCATTGGTTTATGGACACCGAGTCCTCCGGGGACTGTCACAAATCCACTTGATGTTCCTGAGTGTGAGATTTAGCATTTGGATCTTTGATTTAGCTGAAAGATGTGTAAAAACTCATGCAGGCAGACAACTCCCTACAGGCGATTCATCTGTGTTGGCTTTTACGTAACAGTTATTCCAATCAAGTGTCGGCAGTAACTTAAGCCCTGTAACTTGCCTCTGAATTCACATTTCTGAGACTATGGATCCTGGAGGAGCGGCAGCAGAGGCAGCATGTCCCCCTTGGGGGAGGGGAACCTTCTTGCTTTCTGTGGTAGGGGTGGGCACATCTGGCAGGGACACATTTGGAGGGAGGACAAAGCTCTGACTCCAAGGCTTTGGTCCTGTGGAAGGGTGTCAGGGTGGGCATGGGGGTGGTCAGGCTCACAGCTGCCCCTTGGTTAGCTCAGCAGGTCAGAAGAGCTGAGGACCTGGAGTTAGTTAACTCAAGTGAGACACATGGCTCTGACCTTAATGACTCGATGGACACACCCCTCAGCAAAGCAGCAGCTTCTCTGGCTCTGAGCTTCATTTTGGCTTCTCATTACCTGTGCCAAGCCTAGGAACAGGAGGTTCATCTTAATGCCTCCAGTGAGACTAGATTTGTGGTTGGGAGTTGGAGATGAAGCTCACTGACAGAGCACTTTCCTTGCACACAAGAAGCCTTGGGTTCCAGCCCCATAACAAAAAAGTAGATAAATTAAAATGAATAGTAGGTAAGTTAAGACAAAAATGAAGATGCACCTAGATTTTTCTTTCTTTTCTTTCTTTTATTTTTCAAGACAGAGTCTCACAAGGTAGATCAAGCTGGCCTTACACTTACTATATAGTTCAGGCTAGCCTTAAACTCATTATTCTCTAGCCTTTGCCTTCTAAATGCTGGGATTATGGACATGAGCTATCATGCCCAGAAGCAACTGAATTCTTGTATGTACAAAGCAACGCCATGACCCATGGATATGAATGGATTTCCCATCCCATTTTTTATTGATGAAGATGTTCACAATGGACCCAGAGAACACCTGTACCTCACAGAAAAGCCCTTCCAGCTTCAAAGTTCTGAGTCCTCAAGAACACTTGAGTAGAAGGCTCACTTAGAACCCTACATTGTAGAGTGAAATCAAGGTGTAACTTGGCTAGTAAATTGACTCAGATTATACAGTTTGTACAGTGTCAGAACTGGACTTCAAAACTGAGTCTGCTGCCCTTGGTTGTCAAGCTCACAACCACTGAATTAGCAATACTTACTAGCACTCTAGTGTCAAGGTGTACCACCCTACCCATCACTGACTGCCAACTTTGTGGGCTGGTGAAAGGGCAGTGCCATTTGTGATATTGGGACATTGCTATGGGAGTGGCATCTCAGGCTTTTGAGAAAGTAACTCACAGGCAGAGTAGCTGAGGGTTACAAGTATCAAAAGAGTGATGGATGGCAGGGAAGTCTATAAGCCAGGAGGTTGGCACAGGTTTCCCATTACGGTAGGCTTGGAACTAGAGGATTCAGGGTGGTGTGTTAACAAGTTCTAAGGCATTCAGTGTTCTCCTGAGGTGAATTGCCTTCTCACCATAGGTGAACTGAGGCAGGCAAGGAATTACTGATACAGAAACAGATCTCTATAACATATACAGAGGCACCATGACAAGGAAGAGCTGGCAAACACCAGAAGATAATGTGGAGGCTAGTATGATGGTCGGATCTTAGTAGGGATCCTAAAAATATGAGTGGAGGAGAGTGGGAGATGGGGAAAATTTTAGAGAGATTAATGAATCAGAGGTTTCCAGAATGGATGAAGGACATTAATCCTCACAAATGAAGAATCACAGAGTCCCAAACAGTATAAAATAAAGTAAGCTGGCAACAGAGAGGAGAGAGAGGGAGAGAGAGGGAGAGAGAGGGAGAGAGAGGGAGAGAGAGGGAGAGGGAGAAAGAGGGAGAAAGAGGGAGAGGGAGAGGGAGAGGGAGAGGGAGAGAGAGAGAGAGAGAGAGAGAGAGAGAGAGAGAGAGAGAGAGAGAGAGAAGGTCAAAAGGTATTTATCAGAGACAGGAGGGGATTCCTGTGGGACTGTGGAAGATGGCCAGGCAGCAAGGCAACCTCACTGGGCCATGATGCTCTGTGGTCATTTTATCTGCAAGGTTGCCCCTTGGGCTTCAGGGAATGGAGGATGGATGCTACTCAGAACCTGCACCTGGAGAGGAGGGCTGCGTGGTGAGGCAGCAGAAAAGGCTCCCCCAACCCTTGGCAGTGGCTCCAGCAGCCACCCTCCCACCCATGCCTTTCCACCTCTAGAGACCCTGGAATGGAAATGGACAGAGCCCTGGGGTGCTCACCATTCCTGGAGAAGAAGAGTTGAGAAGGTGTCTGGGAAGGAAGTACCCTGGTCCCTTTTCCAACATATCTCATCTGAGATGCTATATTTAGCCTCTGCAATGTAGGCAGGACTCAGTAAAGCCAAGGGTAAATGTTTATTGGGCCCGGGTGTTTTATGTACATTCAGTCATCTCCATCATTTGCTCTTAAGAGAAACAATATCACTCCTGCCTCACAGAGAGTATGTCACTACCTATGAGCCAACATCACAGAATCTATTGTCTATGAGGCAGGGCAACCCAGTCCTGATGTCCCTGGAGCCTTTAATATTCTTGTAAAGGATTCACAGAGCTGAGAGCAGTAGAAAGGGGAAGAAGACATAAAATGACATTTTAGAAAAATGAACAGACACATTTTCACGTTACGCCCATAGATTCTGACCCAGCCACATTTATGGACCATTTGTGTGTATGTGGATTCCCTGATTTAAGTCCCTCGAGACTATCTTTGGATGCAGTTTGTCTTCTCCATTAGAAAAATGAATGGACACATTTCCATGTTACAGCCACAGATTTTGGTCAAGCTGGGTATACAGAACACTGGTGTGTATATGGCTAGCTTGCTTTAAGTCCCTTGGGACTGATGTTGGGCATAGGTTGTCCACCAGGCTAGTATGGGAAATATGAAGGTTTCATGATGGTGATGGGAGCCAGAGAAGTCTACCCTGAATCTTGGGGTTGCTGTGCTTTTCTGTGCTGGCTCCAGGGAGCCAGGGACAGTCCAGATGCAATGGCTTCCTCAGGCTCCAGTTTTTAAGAGCCCTGGCTTGAAGCTGTTCCATTTGGGTGGGTTTCTCCCTAGCATTTGGTATGGAATTATTACCAAATGCTAACAAGGAATCCTGCCAAATGCTGTATATCAGCTAAAACCAAACTCCTAAACAATGAAATATTTATAATAAAAACAGACTTCAGAGAGGGGCACAGATTGGGGTGCTCAGTGGCTGAGGGTTCCAGGTTAGTCTAGCCAGATAATCCATACCTGGCCATCCAGACCATGGGCTCCAGGTGGTGTGGGGTGTGACTGGACAAGCTTGCTCTCAGGAAGAGACCTGGATCTGCGGGTGTTGCTGCTACTTCAAGCTCCAGAAGACCTCAAGCTTTTCCCCTCCTGGGAATCCTTTCTTCTTGTTCCTCATGGAGAGTGCTCAGCATTCAGTAAGCACTCAATAACTGCTGACCCCATGCAAGCAGTGGACGCTTCCAGGAGCAGCCAAACCTCAAGCCGTGTGGAAACCACAGGGAATGAGACCCCAGCCAGCTGCAGCTGCCAGCCAGCGCCGTAAATTATTTTCATGTAACATTTTCAGATGGAAATATTCCTAAGATGCGGCACAAATTTCTTTTCCTTCTTACTTGGAGAATGTGGAACACCATTAACCTTTCTGTAATGGCTCAGGGTCGCTTCTGTGAACCTCGGATGCTGAGCAGAGGTAACGCAGCCCCCGGGGCTCATGAGGCATGCGGGGTACTTGCCCTCCGCTAATGGCTGGGCTTGTAGAGTTCCCTCCAGTCGCAAGGCCTGTTTCTTGGTGCTTTGGGGGTTCTTTCCTTGCCCTCAGGCCTCTGTTTTGCTCTTGTGAGTATGTCCCTCTTTCCATTCCTAAAATGACCACCTCTGACTGGCCCTGGACCAGAAAATAGAGATCCAGGCTTATTACGATTATAAGTGACGTAAGCCTTCACCTGCTTTCGTAGAGGGTCTCAGGGGGCCAAGTTAAGTGCAGAACCTGGCTTTTCAGCTGCTGTTTTGGCCACTCAAAGTCATTCTTGCCTTTCTGTTTGATTTACAGTCATATCTCAGAAGAATGCTATACTGATGTGAAAAACCACGGCCTATCATCAGAGGTGTCCAGGGACATCCTGAGAACACTAGTTTCCCATCACTAAATCTCCATGCACTTGAGAGTTTGTGTGCCTTTTCCAGAGACCTGCACTTTGTAGAATCTTCCTCTTTGAACAGAACAGGCTCACTGGCTTACTTCCTGGTATGGAAGTTCAGGAAACAAATATGCTCAGGAGGAGGTGGTGGAGGATGGGTCATGTAGCTTGCACACACTCATGGGGATGATATAGTTTGAATTTGACCATGTCTACATTCCAGGTGGAAGGCAATGCCCAGTTGAGTGATATTTGAAAGTATCCACAGATATTTATATGTAACTGAGAGAACCCACAAAGGATGGGAAGAGCTCAGGGCCCTGTATCTGAGAAAGCCACTCTACCCCTCCTTATACCCATATCTGGAGAATAAGGGATTCACAGAGAACAGAGCTCCATGAACTCCAGGAGGGATGATCCCTAGGACTGGAGGCAGGAGACAGCCATGCACTGGCCAGCTGCAGAGCAGGCAGGGGACCCCAAACTTTCCTCCAGCCCTCTAGTCTCAACAGTCCCTTTTCACATTGCTGAGCTGATCTCAAACAAGAGGACAAGGGAGCCAGATGGGCCATGATGTCTATAGACATCTATGAAGGTCAGTCTCCTGGGGCCCAGAATGGGACAGAAGAGGGAGAGTAGATGTGGGTATGACTGAGAAAAATCGCTCAGAGCTGATGGAAACCAGGCAGGCCCCAGTAACACTTCTTATGTTTCCCTGGGTCTCCTGTCTCTGGTCATAAGTGCAAGTTGTACCAGATGGGCTGGCCCAGTGGCTGGGGACTGGATGGACTCTGGGTAGCTACAGGACCTGTCTCCAGCACAGAGAGGTAGGTGCAGAGGTGTCCTGTTGTATACTTCCTGTGTCTCTCCCTTCTTCATCTGTAGCTCTGCTGGCTTAGCTGGAGAGGTGGGTGAGGAGGAGGGCATGGCCGAGAGGCAGGAAGTGTACCCAAGTGTCCCAAGTACTCGGTTTCTGCTTCAGCAAGAGATGGAGATCCAGCTTATGTACCCATGAGGAAGTAGCTGAACTCCCCGATAAATGCTAAGGAGAGGTACAAGGTGGAGCTGCTTAGGTGGTCTCCATTGCCTGAGGAAGGGCCCAAGTCATCTAGCCTCAAGAAAGCTCCTCTTCCCTCCGTAGGGCAAACTGCACTAGGAGGACAGATTGCAGGCGCCAGGCATCCTTGTCCTTGGTGGGTAGCAGATGGGTGGGTGGATCCCGGAGAAAGGTAGAGCTGGCTATGCACCTCCATATCAAGGGCCCAGTAGGAAGGCATCCTTCAGCTGGGACAGGTCTCCCTCTCCTCTAGAACTCTCTGCCCTAACCTTCGTAAGTCTGAATCATGGATGTTCAGTGATACTTTATTTCATTCCCACCTACCTCATTTTAGATAGAATTTTACCATATAGTTCAGGCTGGTTCTGAGTTGCTGATTCTTTTGCCCCAGCCTCTCAGGTGCTGGGATTACAGATGTGTGCTGCTATGCCTGGAGTTTTATCTTCTTGTTTGTTGTTTTTCCAGGTGAACATTTGGCTCCCCTGGTTACTGAGTTGCTGGAGCTTTGGGGCTTCCCTTATACAAGCAACCACCTTTCTGCCAGCTAGCAACAGGAGAGTCAGCTACCCTGCTACACTTATGAAAGGATAAATAAGTAATTTATAAACTTTCTTCCCATGGCCAGCCCATCACACCTTCTGTAGAAGGCTAAGGGGAAGTAGGTGGAGTCTGATCATGAAACCAAGTTCTCTTGTAAAGATGAGGGAAAGAGGAAGCAGAGGTTCAGGAGCAGATCCTGCTGCAGGCTGACCAGGAGCTGCTGCTAAGAAGCCAGGTGTGGTAACACACTTGTAATTATTATTATTTTTTTTTTCAAAACAGGGCTTCTCTGTGTAATACCCTGGCTGTCCTGGAACTAGCTCTGTAGACCAGGCTGGCCTCAAAGTCACAGAGTTCTGTCTGCCTCTGCCTCCTGAGTGCTGGGATTAAAGGCATGCACCATTACCACCTGGCTTTACCCTTGTAATTCTTACACTGGAGAGGCTGGGACAGGGAGAGTGCCTTGAGTTTGAGGCCATCCTGGCCTATCTAATAAGATCTTGTCTTAAACAAATAAACACAAAAACATCTGAGTGACAGATGAAACAACTGCTCAGGTGTGTGGAATGTGGCCATTCAGAACCACACCCCCAGATTTGATCTGATCAGTTTCCCCGGGAAGCACTCAGGGTGCTGAGATGAGCCCTGGATTTATTTTAAGTGAAAGAACTGGTTCCAACATTGCTCTCTCTGTGTCTTAGTTTGCTTGCTTTCTATTGCTCTGATAAAAACTGTGACCAAAAGCTACTTGGTACTTGGGGAGGAAAGGGTTTATTTCAGCTTACACTTGACAGTCAATCATTAAAGGAAGCCAAGTTGGAAACTCAACACAGGAACCTGGAGGCAGGAACTGAAGGGGAGGCCATGGAAGAATGCCGCTGATTGGCTTGTTTAGTCTGATTTCTTATACAACTCAGGACCACCTGCCCAGGGGTGTCATTGTCCCCAGTGGGTTGGGCTCACCATCTCCATCAATGGACCATTAAGAAAATGTCACACAGACATGTCTGCAGGCCCATCTGATGGAAGCATTTCCTCAATTGAAGTTCCTACTTCTTAAGTGGCTCTCGTTTGTGTTAAGTTGACAAAAATAAATCGCTGCACTTACTCTGGTTAGGATTGTCTTGGCTCTCTTTGTCTTTGGGGCTTCCATGTGACCCTGGAATTGTTGGTTCTAGACCTGTGAAGAGTGTCCTCAGGACTAGCAGAGACTGTGTACAATCTGTAGACTACATTAGGTAGTTTAGTTGTTTTCATAATGTTAATCCTGCCAACACATGAGCACAGGAGGTCTTCCATCTCCCAAATTTCCTTCTTCACTATCTCAGGGTTTTATTATAGAGGTCTTTCACTTCTTTGGTTAGATTTACTCCTACATATTTTAGTTATTGTAAGGCTGCTGTGAATGGGCTGTTTTCCACAACTTCTTTCTCAGCAAGTTCTTTATTGGTGGGTAGAAAGGCTACTGACTTTTGAATGCTGATTTTTGTGCCCTGATACATTGCTGAATGCACTATCATGTCTCAGTATATTCTGGTGGAGTCTTTAGGGGTTGGTCCAGTATGGACCATGACATCTACAATAGGGATAATTAAACTTTTTCTTTTCCTATGTGCATCCTGTTTGTTTCTCTCGTCTTAGTGTTCTGGGTCAGACTGAGAGTACTGTACTGAGTTACAGTCCTAATTTTGGAGGACATGCTCTCAGCTCTTCCCTATTTAGCATGATACTGACTAGAGTTTTCTCATATGTAATCTTCATTATGTTAAGCTGTTCTTCTATTCCTAGTTGTATCAAGTCTTATATAAAGGTATGTTGAACACTGTCAAAGGCCTTTTAGGCATCATGACATGATTAGGTGGTCTGACCTTAAGTCTCATTATGTGCTGAATTATATTTATTGATTTATGGATGTTGAACCAAGTTTATACCCTTAGAACAAAATCAGCTTGGTTGTGGTGATTGTTCTTAATGTGTTCTTGAACACAGTTTGTAAGGATTTTGCTGAGAATTTTTGTGTCTGTGTGCATTAGGGAGACTGGCCTATAGTTTTCTTTTTTTGTTGTGTCCTTATTTGGTTTTGGTAGTAGGGTGGTTGTGATGGTTTGAATAGGAATGGCCCCCATAGACTCATGTATGTGAACACTTGGTCCACCGGGAGTGGCACTATTAGGATGTGTGGCCTTGTTGGACTAGGTATGGCTTTGCTAGAAGTGTGTCACTAGATGGGCAATGGAGTCTCAGAAGCTCAAGCCAGTTCACGTCCTGCTGCCTACCAATCTGGATATAGAACTCTCAGCTCCTTCTCCAGCACCATGTCTGCCTGTACATTGCAATACTTCCTCTCATGTTAATGGATTAAATCTCTAAAACTGTGAGCCAGCCTCAATGAAATGTTTTCCTTTATAAGAGTTACCTTGCATGGTGTCTCTTCACAGCAATAGAAACCCTAAGACAGTGATGCTAGTTTCATAGAACATGTTCAGCTGTATTTCTCCCCTTTCTATTCTGTAGACTAGTTTTGGAACCATAGTAACAAAACATGTAGGGTAGTGGTACAAAAACAGACACGTTGACCAATGGAATAGAAGAAGATCCAAAAATAAACCTACACAGTGACAGACACCTATTTTCCACAAAAGTGTCAAAATGAAAGTAGATTAATGGTTCTCATCCTGAAAAAATTCATTGCAACATGCAGCAACAACCTTAATGGAAGGCCAAAATTTTGGTGCTACTATGGGAACACATGCAGGACACTTCAAGACATGGGCATGGGAAAGAGTTTCCTGAAAAGGACTCCAGCAGCATGAAAATAATCCCAAGAATTAACAAATGGAGTTACATAACATTAAAATCTTCTGCACACCAAAGGAAGACATCACTGAAATGAGGATATGGCCTACAGAGTGGGAGAAACACTTCATCAGTTATATACTAGACTGAGATTACTATTCAGAACATATTAAGAACTGCAAAAATTCAATACCAAAAATCCTCCAAATAATACAATCAATCGTTGGTTGGGCTAATGAACTGAATAAGGAGCCAGAGCTAGAGCCAGAGCCAGCCAGCCAGCCAGCCACAGACACACACACACACACACACACACACACACACACACACACAGACAGACACACACACACAGAGGGAGAGAGAGAGAGAGAGAGAGAGAGAGAGAGAGAGAGAGAGAGAGAGAGAGGCAGACAGACAATAGACATTTTAGGGAGTGTTCAACATCCTTAGCCATCAGGGAAATGAAAACTAAAACCGATTTGATATTTATGAAAGACGTTTAAGAAGGGCAAAACTAAAGTTAGTTTAGTGATAAATTCTAATTTTACTTTCACATTTTGAGATAAAACGAACTCTGTAACAGAGGGTGTCTGTGTTTCTAGAGATCATGAAGGGGTCACTATGAACCTCAGAGTGATGGCAATTTGGAAGCTTGGAGGTGGGCAGGCAAAGGTGGGGACCTTCCTATTACACAAAAAAGCCCTCCAGTTCATTGCCTGCGTTGAGAATCCACCTCCCCCTAATCAGACAGTGTGTCATCAAGAAAATGATCACAACTGTGGAAGACATCGGGGAGAGGAACCCTCAGTCATGCTGGTGGGGGTGAAAATGGTTCAGCCACTGTGGATATCAGTATAGAAATTCCTCAAAACCAAACCAAAACCGACAGTAGAGGTACAGTACCCTCCAGCTATCCCACCCCTGTGTACACACATGAAGGATGCTAAGTCAACACGCCACTGAGGCACTTCCACTGTTTTACAGGCACACTGTTCAGGGAGTGGAGCCAGTCTACATCCCAAAAGCAGATGAAGGGATAAAAAATTGTGGTACTCATAGACAAGGGATTTACCAAGCTGTAAAGAATGAAATGATAAAGTATGCAGGAAAATGGATGGAGGAGATCAATACAGTAAGCAAATTAAGCTTTATTTATAATAATAAATACTGTGTTTTCTCTCACATGCAGACACTGTGTGTGTGCGTGCAGGTTTTCAAGGTATAAATGTGCTGTTAACAGCATAGAAATATCTTAAAGAATGCTGGGGAGTGGGAGGAAGAGAGGAAGATAGACTACATGTGATATGAAAACAGAAGAGGGGAATGATTTGGAGGGAGGAAGGGGCTGGTAAGAGGTGGGCAGTGAGAGGTAAGAGGTAAGAGGGAGATAGTTGGGAGGAGATGAATGATAAAATAAAGTATAATGACACATGTCTACACAAATGCCAAAACAAAACCCATTACTTTGTACTTAATTTAATTAAAAAAATGACTAAATGGGGGTGTTGGAGAGATAGTTCAGTGGTTAAGACCAGTTATTGCTCTTGCAGAGGACCTGGGTTCTGTTTCTAACATCTACATGGTAGCTCATCCATAACTCTAGTTCCCAGGAATCTGATGTCCTGCTCTGCTCTGACCTCCACAGGAACCAGACATGAAACATGGTGTGTGTGTGCGTGCATATATGTATATATGTATAAAACACTCATACACATAAAGGAAAATAAATGAGTCTTTAAAAATGAAAAAGACTAAGTGTATGCTATCTGCAGAAAGAACAAGGCAGAGAGCTGAGACTCGGGGTGGCAGACAAGTCCTTTGGTGTGGGTAAGAGCATGCTAAAAGCTGAATGAAGCAAATATTCCCATGGTCTAAACAGCTGAACCAAAAGGATGGGCACTATCAATCCTATTTAATGGTGGAAGAAAGGAATGTAAAACATATGTGTCATTAATGTGCATATCAAGTGGAAACTGCACAAGGTGCACACTAAGTACTGACTCAACCTGTCCTCCAAATGTGTCGATGAAGTGGGAGCTCCGTTCTCAGATTCGAAGTTAGTTTGCTGAAGGTCATACAGTTTTGAAATGGTGACACTGGGCTTTGAACTCAGGAAGTCAGCCATAGAACCTGAGCTCTGTCATTCCATGCTGTGTGGTGCTTCTCCCTTCCCTTTCAAAGCAATAGAAGAATTATCACCAATGGCAAAGGTAATCCAGGGAGTGAAATTGGTAGGGTGGGGAATCTGGAGTGACCCTCATGTATTCTTTCCTTCCATTCAATTTTTACTTTTTAAAATTTATGTTATCCCTCCCACCTCCATGGATGTGCAGCAGAAGATCCCCTGGAGCTGGGGTAACCAGTTGTGAGCTGCCATGCAAGTGCTGAGAACTGAACTCTTGTAACCCAGAGCCATCGCTCCAGCCTTCTTCGTTCTTTTCAGACGTGGTTTCTCTTTATAACCAGACTGATCTCAAACTCAGGATGCAGCTCAAGCTGGTGCTACCTCCTGCATCAACCTCCAGAGTTCTGGGATCACAGGTACATGGTCCACCCAATTAAACAGCAGCTTCTGAGTAGGTAGAAAGTAGGTTTGGATCAGGCTTCTGAGATGACTGCCTCCTTTTTCTTACTGACAGGACACATCCTTTCTCCAGATAGGTAGCCTGGTGGAAAGAGTCAAGCGAAGAGACACATTGTTTCCTTTGAAGCCAAGAAGGCTGTCTTTCCCCCTCCATCCCTGGGGATTGCCAGTGCCCAAGGGGTGAAACTAGGGACCTCAGAGCCCTGTTGCAAAGTGCACCACCCTCAGGACTGGAAAGACAACTTATGTACAGTAAGTGTATCTGTCTAAGGGGACATCTATTCATGAATTGGGAGGTAAGTCTCAAAGTCCGTTGCATATGGGCAAGAGGCAGGAAAGAGAGTCAGGATTGGGGCCATCTTTGGGGGAAGAAATGTGGCAACACCTCAGTCTTCCATTGAACCACCCAAGTTCATCCAGTCACGGATCCCTAGCAAATAAACAGGTTTAGTCACGTAAATGCGCACACCAACACTTTCTGTTTTGTTCTTTTGAGAGCTAGTTTAGGCTGGCCTTGAATTTATGATGCTCTGGGCTCAGTCTCCTGAGTACTGGACTGGAAGGACTGGTGTAGTGTGCAATGACATCTCTCAGCACTTCAGTGCTTTCAAGGGAATGAAGAAACAATTTAAAGGTTTCAATAATAAGAGATCACTTAAATAAATCCTTATACCTCTTCTTAGTAAAGCACTACATAGCTCCCCCAAATCATGATTTCCAAGAATTTTATGATGTGGGAAAATAACAAAGTCAGAGAACAAAAGCAAGACACAGGGTATCCATAGAAAATGATTCAAAGTATTTGAAGAAACTTTCTGCAGAGGAAAATGCATGGAAGAAAAGATACAAGGGCTCTAGGGTGAGATGGAGGCAAGAGTCTGCTCTTCTGGTTGCTAGTCAACTGTTACTTTATTTTAGAGAAGATGACCATTGATTGTTTGAAGTTGCAACTAATTCCTAGTGGCATCAACCCATTTTAAGCAGTGCCATATTCATTCACTCACTCACTCATTCATTCAAGAATAGTAAAACATTGCCTTGCCACTCCACAGATCATTTAGGATCATTTGGGTCCTAGCAATAAACTTTGCACCATTTTCCAAGGTTAAACCAAGACTGACAGCCAGACAGTAGTCCCCAGCATCTAGTAAAAATTATTTACATGTTAAGTATCATTCATTCTTTCCATAGACATTTCCTAATGTCCTGTACTGTGCCAGGGGCTGGACCAGATATGGGGTATAGTGACCAACCAAGGTTGGGGTTTGATCTCTCAGAAGCTCCATTTATCCTTTGGTCCTCCCAGGCACAGGCTTCAAGACTCTATGGGGACTCCACAGTGCTCACTGGAATGTGTGAGAACCTTGGGTGCATATGTAGACACAGATTGACATGCTGTGTAGGGATGTTAACCCATCTTCTGAGTCTCTGACCTGTTCCCCACATCAACTGTATAATTCAGCTCGGCCTGGTGCCATCAGTAGGTACTTTGCCCTTGGCACATGCCTGACTCTCTTCAGCCAAGTTTTCCCCTTTTGTTTTTTCCTAACTCCAGGAAACTGATCTCAGCCCTGTGGTGGAATTGGGATTTTAACCAAGTGTCTGCAATGATGAGTCTTCCCTGGCTCTGGTGCACTACTGACCAGAGATGGAGGGATCTGTGTTCTGTAAGGGTCCAGGGAAGGCAGGCCCTGAGTATGACTTGGTTGTTTTCATTTGCACCCTGGTAGTTTCTTAGCAAAGGCATGATGGCTGGAAGGTGACTAAAGTCAGCATTTACCGAGGGGCCCTGGGGGATTGTTCTCAGTGACTCTGCTCACTCCTATGGCTCAGGCTGTATGTGTGAGCCAAAGCTAGCTGCAATCTTCTCTGCAAGCATGGCTTTCCCAATATTTGATCTCTCTGGTTTCTAGTAAGAAACTTTGTACCTCCTTCCAAGATAAGAAAACAAATCAAGGCAAACAGCTGAATGTGAGTGGAATAACTTGTGATCCCAGGATTCAACAAGCGGAAGCAGGAGGATTACAAGTTTGAGACCAGCCTTGGCTACAAAGGGAGGCCCTGTCTGAGAAAGAAAATAATGAAGGCTGACAATGGGAAAGTTGGAAGAGCAGGGACCAGGTGGCTGCTGTGGGTTACATACTGGCTTTGGGGAATCATGGGAGTTATACATATCTTAGCAAAAGTGGTGTGTGGGTCTCTACCAGAGCCACATGGCAGAGAATGATGATTTCCTTCAGCTGACAAGGCTCGCCAGCCATCCTAGAGCTGATGGAGGGCTATTCAAGTCACAGGTTCTCTGCAGTCACACAGAGCATAGGCTATAGTCTAGCTTGGCAGTACACTAACTTAAGGTGTGAGGAAGATAACCCAGACTCAACCTGGTTGGACAGTATACTGATCATATGTTCAGTCTCAAAAGAATCAATGTCCAGAGAGTTGTGATGTACTAATTGGCTGGAATCCGATTGGTTTGGGGGTTTGCCCTTACAACTCAAGAGTTGATGTAGCTATTACTGACAATTCCAGAGCATGGCCAGCCTTTTGGTATTGTGATACAATTTTGTCATCTTCATATCTCATAATGTTCTGAGTAGGTTCATGATTCAGTGTTGGATACATGGCTATCCCAGGGTTTATGAGGCCTATAGCCAACAGTTTGACATGCCTGGATGTACCAGTGCTGCATTTAGAATGGTCCAGGCCACAGCCTTGCACACAAGTAGAGAACTGTGACTGCATCTGTGTTAGGTACTTTAGCCTCATTATGGTTTTAAAAGAAAAAGCCTGTTTAAACAACTTAAAGGAAGCTGGGCATGGTGGTGCACCTTTCATCCCACTCATGAAGTAGAGACATGTGGATCTCTGTGAGTTTGAGGACATCCTCGTCTACATAGTGAGTTCCAGGACAGTCAGGAATACATAATGAGACCCTGTGTCAATACAGCAAAACTTCAGTGGACAAGACTTATTTTGGCTCAGATTTCAGTCCATTGAGGTGGGGAAGGCCTGGTGGGGTTCATGGCTATGGAAATATGTGACAGAGGCTCCTCACATTACAATGACCATTTGACAGAGGGCAGCCTGAACACAAGAACCAGGACTGGTATAATCTTCAAAGCCCCCTGGCTCTAGTGGCTATTGCTGCCAACCAGTCCCTCGCATCCCAAGAGCTACACAATCTCCCAAAAGAGCACAGATATCCAGGGACCAAGGGCTCAAAACAGAATCCTGATTCAGATTCAAACCATAACCGTACAGCCTTTGAATAATTTTTTTTTGAGAAAGGATCTCCCTATGTAACATAGGATGTCCCAGACCCCAATAAGTAGGCCAGGCTGGCCTCCTATTTACATAGATCAGTCTACCTCTGCCTCCTCAGTGCTGGGACTAAAGGGGTGTACCACCATCTCCAGATTCCATCCCCAGAAACACCCAGGTTGATCTTGATTGGACCTAAAGCCTGGTGTTATCACTCAAAGGCAGAATTACAAGTAAATTCTTATTTATTGGTTATTTCAGAGCCCTACTGTTTGTTTTACAAAAGATATTGTTTCTGAAGTGCTCCTAGCATGCATCTCTCTTAACTCAGGAAATCAGCCAATCTACAAAAGTTCAAACGTCTTTCTTGGGCCATATGTAAAGTTTAAAGCAAGGCACACCTGTAGGTTTCAAGGCCTGTGGATGCTCTTTCAGTGGGGATGGCATGGTGAGCCACTCTTTGCTTTCTGCCCCTTACCCCAGCCTTGTGTAGAGCTTTGTAGTGGCCAACTCAAAGTACTCCTGTTTTTACCAGGTGCTAAGCACACCAGAGCCACACATGACAGGATGACCAAAAGCAAACTGGGTTCACCGAGAGGGGATTCTCCAGTGTGCAAAGTGGCTTTGGCTTCAGCTCCGGGTGGATTTGGGCCTCATACAGAGTCAGCAGACTGTTTTCCCATTTTTGCCATTGTTGGGCTTGGCATCATCCTTAGGTTTTGCCCTGGAACCTCTGCAAGCTTGGATCCTCAGGTACAACTCTCTAGCAGCTCACTCACTCCACCAGTCCATTAAAAACAAACAAACAAAAAAACGAATAAAAGGAACCCAGATTGACTCTGATTGGATCAGTGTAGATCACATGCTTGGTCTTGGTCCATTCCATGTCTAGAGAGCAGAGATGCACTGACTGGGTAGAACTTGAGGCCAGATACCTTCAGGATGGGAAGGGAAGGAAGGAGTGTGACTGGAAAAAGGGATCTATTCTACTCCAGGCAGTTGTATCACTGTGCTGACTTCTTTCTTCTCAGCAAAGCTGTAACAGAGGTGCAACTGCTTCCTCCTCTCTTCTTTTTCTTCCTCTTTTCTTTCTTTCTTCTTCCTCTCTTCCTCCTTCTCCTACTTCTCCTCTTCCTGGTCCTCCCTGTGTACCCCTGCTCCTCCTTCTTCCAGAGCACGAGGGACAGCGGCATTTTTGACCTTTAAAAGGCTTGTTTGAAGCCTCTTACTGGAGAGAGTGAGATTTTCCTTGGAACAACAGTTCATGCCAGGAAAACCAAGGTGGACAAAGCCTTTTAACTAGAGGATCACCTTCCATCTCCAAGGGCTCCCGCTGAACTCCAGTCTTGCAGGGGTGAGATGAGATGTGGGACCTTAGCAGCAGAGAGAGCTCTTCATCAATGTAAGGGGACTTCACTGTGGAAGCCCAGGTGACTTTCCACCAAGGAAAGCAGAGTCTTGGGTGGAAAAGGTCACTTCTAGAGGAGCTGAAATCAAGAAGCAGAGACTATGCAAAGTTAAGCCCCCTGTGGATGTCTGGACCAACTTCCCATCTGATCCACAGGACCAGCACATATTTCTTCTGCCAGGAGTCTGCACCAGTTCTCCATGAATGCGGCCACCCTCTTCTGAAAACCCCTGTTTCTGAGTGATCAGAGGGGCACTGCAGGTGGCTGGAGACCATCTATTGCAGATGAGAAAATTGAGATGGGGACAGCTTGTCCAAGGAGTATTCTGAGCTACCTTTCTCCTCAGCTCACCCCACCCCCCAGTTTTCGGCACTTCACTCTTGGTCACTAGCAATGACTTTATCAATGACTATACCATGGGAGGCAGAATTGTAAGGACAGTTAAGGGGAAAGAAGAGCAATATACAAACAAAAGTGAAAGGAAGGCTTTTGTGTCAGGAGCTGCAACTCAAAGGAGTTAGTTCAGATGCGTCAAGCAATCATCAATCCTGGGGCTATTTGGAACGACAGCCGTCAGAGCAAATGGATTACTTTCAAAGCAGGTGGACTATTGGTATAAGATGTTTACATGTGGGACATCAAGAAGTAATCTTCTACTGCTACTAGGAATGCATGCTACAAATTATGAGGTCACAGAACACAAAAGGGGGCTCCTATGTGGGGGAATTAATGGAACCTGCTTTGATGAGACATATTTAAGGATCAATTTTTCACCAGCATAAATACTAGGCCTCTGTTTACTGTCGCATTGCCTTCCATCCTAGCTTCTATCCCTCCTGCATAAATATAAGCACCTGGGTCTCCCCTCTGCACCCCACCGTGGCAGGAGCGGGCGACAAGCACTGCGGCGCCGACAGGGGGCGCTGGCAAGCTCCGGCCTGAGCTCTTTTGGTCCAAGCTGTGGGTCTTGGTTCTCAGATGGTGGGAAGTCGCTGTCCAGCGGATCCAGACTCACTAGGCCTCTTAGAAACCCACCGACTCCAAATGACCCAGATGAAGTCCAACAGGCCTTCTAGTAAGGGGCGGTCTTTCTTTGATGTACGTGCTCCAAGGGCTGCGGGTGCCTGAGCCACTGGTAGGGGCACATTCAGGGGCCTCAGAATGAAGTGAGGATGCACTTCTGTGTCTCCCCCAAGGCCTAGGCATGCTGGCGGTTGCAGGGTTAAAAGGAGACAGAGACCACCACCCTCATTCTATCCCCGAGAAAGTGCCTTTTCTTCGAGTCCATATGGCCACTTCCTTTCGACCTGCTCGCTGCTTTGTCCAAACTGTCACTTATGAAGAATCACTTGACTTACAGTCTCAGATTCAAAAGACCACAGAATATAATCAGTCGATCCAGGAAGAACTGAAATAAAGAACACCAATTCCACTCCCACAGAGATAGTGGTATCATTGATGTGACTGCTTGAAGAAAGAAAAAACCCTAAACCTTGTATTTTGTCCAAAGCACATCAGATTGGAGAATACAGACATAATTCCTAAACTTTTTTGGGGGGGCTGGTAGGGGATACAGATACATACATACTTACATACGTGCATGCACGGTTGACATTCTTAAGGTCTTTAAGAGTCTCAAAGAACGAGCTTGTCATTTGTTCCAGGTTCTCTTAACAAGGTGGGGGTGGAGGGGTGGAGACAGGCAGAGGGAGAGGAGAGAAAGAAAAATACCTGCTCTCCCTAGGGCTAGCTTTGAGGATATGGGCAGTAGTGGTCAGGCTGGTGCCCACTGCCCAGAGCCCACTGCCAGCAGCTTCTTGGCGCTGGTGCAGGCACCCCACCAGGCCGGATGCCAGTAGCTCCTCCCAAGTTTCTGAGCCTTGTCCTCACTCCAGAACTGCTGTTTGCATCTGAGTGGATCCTTCCGCTGAAGGAGTGGTGGGCAGCTGGAGAGAGCTTTCTCCATATCTTTGCTTTTGATGTATTGTGATGCTGGAGTTTAAAACCCCCTACCTAGTCATCTTGGGGGGACTTAGTTCGGACAAGCTGGAACTTGTTCTACCTGTATCAGTGTTTAAGTGTCTCAATGGCTGGGCATTTTGTATAATCAATCTTTCTCCATCCCTTCTTAATCATTCACAGCCCAGGCCCCACTCTCAGACTCTCTCTCTGTCTCTCCTCCTCCTCCTCCTCCTCCTCCTCCTCCTCCTCCTCCTCCTCCTCCTCCTCTCCTCGCCCATCATCTTTATTTGTCAACTCTGTAGACCTTGTCTTCCTGCTATCTGCACACCCAACACCACACTTCAGCCTTTCTTTAAAAGCAAGCTGCTCCTTGGTGTGTCTGCATACTTCTTTTATTATTATTATTGAATCTTTTTTTTTTTACCCATAATGACACCAGGATCATTATATAATCCCATAACAAAGAGGCTTTTGAGGCACCAGCTTTTGTCAACTCTAGGACAGAGAATCCGTAATTGCATTATTCGGCTTCCTCCCGCCCCCCATCTTTCCCCCCTTCTTTGCTTCACAGAAGCCCAACCTCTGCATCCCTGAAATCCCCACTTTGTTGCCTCGGCTTATATTATTTGCCCAAACGTTCGCCTGGAGGACCAGCCTTGCAAAGTTGCCTTTAAAAAAGTTATTTTGTTTCGTAATTAAGTCTCGGAGCCCACCGCGATGATTATTCTGGACCCATAAGGCAGAGAACCTGCATGACGTTTTTCTCGAAGTTTAATTACCGTATGCTAATTTCCTTGCCTACTACGTGATTAATTAAAATCATATTTTCATAATCATTTGGCACTAGTATTGTTTTAGAATTATCATGATCTCCTAAATAGTGTCTGTAAATAAAGTCGCCTCTAATGGCAGCGCGGGAGGCGAGGCTGAGGACCTCTCCGTGTTTGTATCGCGGCGATTGGCAACATAACGGCCTTATTTACATTAAATACGCCACAAGGTTACAGCGCGGATCAACGTCATTTGATCGCTGATGACTCCCTTAAACGCCCGGGTTGTGACTGATTCTCCACGTCCCGCTGTCCACCGAGATTCACCCGCGAGTTTTTTTTTTTCACCGAAGAGAAACAGACTTTAAATAGTTTGAGGAACAGGTAAGAATTACGCGTTTTCCTCTCCCCCCTTCTGCGTCTCTCTCTCCTCTCTCTCCGTGGCAATCGCTCTTTCCCTCTCGGCTGGATAAAAAATTCTTTAGTTAAAGGCAGGAATGCAAAGTAGTGACAAGCGAAGGGGCTGATGTATGTCTCCGTAACGAGTCTGACAATCAGAATGTAGCTCTTGGAGAATAGATAGATTTTAATAAGTGTGTTTACATGAGCTCAAGGTCAGAAGCAAGCTGCGCTGTGTTAAATGGTTTCTTAGTTGCTAGACAGAGAGAAAAAATGGACGACCACACACCATTCTTTGTAGATTATTATATCAAGGGTTCAGTCTCCGGCTCATCAAAGCTAAATGCTGAAAGACCTATCTAGTTGCTGTGAATTACGCCAGGGCGACAATGGAGAGCGTTTTTAATGGTACAATGCATTTCACCTACCAGATAGGGGGAGGCCGAGCAGGGGATGGGATGTCTGCTGGGGTTGGATGATGAGTATCAATGAACGGGGCGATTCTGAAATGAGGTTGATGAAAAGCGAGCCTGCCCTGCCGGGGCTGGGCTAAGAGCAGTTGGCCGGGCTCTGGCGAGTGGGCGAGCGAGGCGCGCGAGCTGGGCGCCCGTCCCCCCTCAGCCCCGGAAAATGATCAAGTCAATCATGTGGACATGTTTCATTATTCATTGAACACAATCTTTTACAACGCTCGGTTTACGTGCCCGAGTTTGCTCCCGACGCCCGCGTTTAATGTTTTAAGGTAAGGGAAACAAAGGTGGTGGGGAGGCCGGGGTTGGGGGTGGGGGCAACGCGGTGGAAGGACGCGCGGGTGCCAGGTGGTGGTGGGGGCGGCCACGATCTCCGGGAGGTGGCAAAGTGAGTTTGGACTCTTGGCGTGGTTCCCCCTTCCCCTCCCCCTCCCCCGCCTGGCGAGGCCTGCAACCGGGTTGCTTCTCACCCCATCGCGATTAAAAAATATGGTCTAATTAAATATCCGTGGTTGTGACGTTGGCGAGAGAAGCTGTCAGCTGGGGTTAAGGGGAAAGAGAGAGAGAGAGGGAGGAAAAAAAAAAAAAAAAAAAAAACAGGAGGAGGAAAACCGAGTAGAGGCGGCCACCCGGCATCGAATGGCGCTGGAGAACTTCGGCGGAGAGCGGGACCCGCGCCCTGGCCGCCGCCTCCCCACCGCAGCCGCAGTCCCAGGACCGTTACTTTGAAAGGGAGTCTCCAGGACCAAGCGCACAGCGCGCCAGTGGGATCCAGCGCCCACCCGGCCCAGCCCGCGCCTCCAGCCTGCGCCACCCGCTTCAGCTCGCGGCCCGGGGAAACTTTCCTTAGGGTAGGGGGCCGGGGGAGCCGAAAGAGAAGGGAGGTTGCGCGGCGGAAACTTCTCCAGCGACTTTACCCGTTTGCTCCGGGGCTGCCGCTGGTGGTGGGGGTCCCCGCTACCTCCCCCCCACACACCGCAATCGTGCGTGGTGCTATCTGCCCTCCACCCAGGAGACAGAGGGTAATCGACAACCTTTTTTTTTTTTTAAAAAAAAAATCAAAGTTAGCTGATGCTTACGGGGTGCCTAACTTGCCGGTGTAGAGGGCCGCCAAGACCTGCCATTTTGTGTTTGCATCGGCTTCCTGCGCCCCAAGAGCCGGGCGAGGCCCGGCCGAGGTGCCTGGGGGGCGAACCCGGGATCCCAGGACCATAGAGGCCCTGGCACACACGTGCGCCGCCTGCAGCACCTGCCCCAATCCTGTCTAGGTCCCGGGGGCCTGCGGGGGCCCGAGACACAGAAATAAATAAATAAGTAACAGGTTATGGAGGGAAATGAGCCGGCCAGTCCCGGGCTGGAGATGCGAGGCCAATCAGATTGAAGGAGTAGGACCGAGTGTGTGTGTGTGTGTGTGTGTGTGTGTGTGTGTGTGTGTGTGTGTAAGGGGGGGGCAGCCAGGGGAGGGGGCCACTGGGGGGAGTCCTGGGAAGAGCAAGATTTTCCGAGGGGGGGGGTCATCCTCAGCCCAGCCCAATACTGGAGCGAGAATGAACCTCGCTAATAAGCCTTTCTGTTTGCTTCAAGGCATTTTTTTAAAATTGAAGATGAATTAAGGAAAACAGTCGTAGGCGGGTCTCAAGATGTATTTTAGGCAAAAATATAATAATATAAAAATAAAAATAAAGAAGAGGGTTTTCTTTGATGAGTAGAAGTGTCCAGATCTCGATGCTCCCATCTGTTGCAATCTTGCAAACAATTACAATATAGATTATCTTCGCATACATGGAGGTATGAGAAGTGAGGGAAGGTGGAAATAGGCGCTGGGGAAGTTAGAGAAAGGAAAGAAGGAGGGGGGGATCTTGCCCTCTCCTCCCTTTAACTCTTCGGAGGAAATTCTTGCAAGGTTTCTCTAAGGACAGGTGGAAAGTTAAGTGCCCCCCCCCCATTTTTCACTCCTGATTTGTGAGTCCTTCCTGCTGTCCGCCTCTTGGCGAGCGCGCACTCAAGTCCCCGAGTTCTCTCCTGGAAGGCTGGGGTCGGTGCAGGCAGAAGCCTGGGGCTGGAGCCTGGGAGGAGCAGGGCGGGGTCCCGGCCTGGCGCGCGGGTGGCAGCAGTGGCCGGGTTTTGTTTGCAGGATATTGTTTTGTCTATCGGGTGCCTCGCAGGAGACGTGATTCGTCAGCCGCCTTAGTTTTCACTTGAGCGGAAAATAACGGCGGCTACGTGCAGTCCGGGCCTGCCCGGCTTGAGCGCGCTGTGCGTGTGCAGCTTCGGAGGTGCGCGCCGGTGGGCGGCAGGGGGACATTCTTTAGGGGTAGCGGGCCAAGCGGGGTGAGTGCGCTCCGAGCTGGCCCCGGGTTCCTTCTGCGCTTCTCGGGGCAGCCACCGCTACCGCTCTGCAGTTTAGCAGAAATCCGACAGGGGCCGCGTTTGCTGAGCGCATCCGGCCGGCGGCAGTCAGAGCGGGGCCGCGGGGCCAGGCTGCTCGGTGTAGACGTCGGGAGGGGGCCGGAGGGTGGTGGTGGGGGAGCCGACTGGGAGGGGCTCGGGTAGCGATCTTGGCCAGAGCGAGCACCGCTCCCTGTCGCTCTGTACCCTCGTGTTCTCCGCGAGTTGGGCAGCCAGGCGCGCCTGGGCCTTGGTCCCCCCCACCCCCGCCCCCAGATCCCAGGTCTCCAAGCTGGGTTTAGGTGAACTTGAGGTGGGGTGTGCGTGCGCATATGTGTGCGTGCGTGTGTATGTATGTGGAAAGGGAAGCTTGAGTGGAGACACTCTGTTTTCTTTCCCTGTTTTTAACAACTGGATTTTGACTTTGAAACCAGCTTCGCTCGCTCACAGCTTGGGCTGGGAGGGGGGCGATCTTTCCCCATCACTCACATCTTTGTTCATTGTTCACTGAGTGCAAGGCAGGCGACTTAGAGCAAAAAGGAGGGAGAGAAAGAGAGAAAGGCAGAAGAGGGGGAGAACGAAGAGGGACGGGCGGGGGGGGGGGGTGGCACACCCATGTCATCTCCCGGGTCGTGTTGGTGAGTGAAATAGTAAACCCATGTATGGAGGGTCACCAGGAAAGTGGACATTACCGCTTTAATTAACTTCGAGATGCTCCGGCGGCGGGACCTGGCGTAGCCGTGACGCGCCCCCATAAATCTGCCGGGCCGGGCTGCTCCAAGAACTCATACAGTAGCAGCGTCAGATCCAACGCGCGCCTCCCCGGCCGGAGTCCATTTGCATAATTGGATTTTTTTTTTTTTTTGCCTCCTTCTTCCCTGAAACTTGTTTGAAAACCCAAATGAAAACTGCGACGACCTGCACACTCAAAAGCAAGTGCCAAGTAAGTGCCCTGTAGTGGCCTCCGCGCGCCCCGAGGTGAGGGCACAGAGCCCGGGGTGTGGGGTGGGGGCGAAGTGCCCAGCCCGGCTCCGGTGTGAGCGTGCAGCGGGCGGGAGCACTGCATCTGCCGGGCTGGATGTTCATAGAACTTTTGCTTTAAAACAAAACAAAACAAAACAAAACTCCTACAACCGTCTCTCGACTTTTCTAGCGAGGTGAGGTGGTTGGGCCAAGAGTGTACTTGTGACGAGAATGAAGAGGAAATCTTGAGGACACAGTTGAGAGTTGGGCATCCTGGTTCGCTGGGAGGGTGGTGGGTCCCTGTAGCCGCCGGCGGCGGCGGCGGCGGCGGCGGCGTGGAAAGCTGAGCGGGTGAGCAGGGTTCGTTGCCAGTTGTGCCGCGGCCGCGCTGTGCGGCGGATACAGTTTATTTCCAAATGCCTCCCCTATTATTCTAAGGTTTGTGTCTCCGTGTGTGTCTGCGTGAGTGTAAGCGCGCGTGTGTTTTGCTGTGCTTTAAAAGGAAGAAAAGCAACCAAAACAAGAGCACGAAGGCTTCCTTTCTAATCTGCCTTCCCTTCAACCTCCTCTGTTTCTATTGCTGGAAGAGCAGAGTGAGAGCTGTTTTGCCTAAGACAGGGTCACTACCAACAGATTGACAATTCGGTTGGAAATGCTATAAATTCTACAGCAGAGATGCAGCTGTGAGCATGACATGCCGGCTCCACCCCGGTCAGGGAAATGGCTTGACAAGCTCAAATTATTAAAAAATGTATAATCTATTATTATTAGTGGTAGTATTTACAGTGAGCAGGATGGAGGGGGAAGTGGATTGCTTTGGAGAAGACACCAACTGTCCTTCCCATTTTCTGGTTTGCCTGGGAGCTTGCTGTGGGCAAGGTGCACCACCCTGTATGGCAGGGCCCTGGAACTCAGCTTTCAGCTCCTGGAGTCACAGGGGGCGCATCCTCCCTTAGCCCTTTGGCCTCTGCTCTGAGAGAGCCTAGGGCTTTGGGTGAAGGCTGCTTTAGCTATGATGTCATCCTGATAGTGGTGCAAATGTCTCTTGATCCCACCATTACCCACTTCCCTGAGTTGCTGGTAATGATAACACTCTACCCAGCTCCCTCACAATCACAGGACCCAGAGCCCTAGGAATTAACCATCCCCACCTGACCAACAAAGAGTCAGCTACTAAAAGCATGGCGGCTGAGCCCAGTTTTTGCGTTGATGGGCCTAACATAGATACTAGAACGTTGTCAGACTCCTGAACTGAGGGTCCTCTGATTTTCCAAAGTTTGGAAAACTTTTGGAAGGCTTTGATGTACAGAGAATCCTTAATCTGGGGACACTGGACTCTGATAGTGAATGGACAGCAATGTGTGGATGTGATGAATGATGAGGAACTCAGGTCTTGCTATAGCCATTGTATGGAAAAGGGGACTATGACATTCAGTTCATTAACTGTGACTTTATGTTAATATAGCTGCAAGTAAACTGGTTTTAGTGTTGATTTTAAAATAGTGTACAATGATTTAAGATTTCTTTTGATTTACTGTTCAAATGAAATTTGCATAAATGTGATGAAAATGAACTTAACATCTGGGCACATGAAAAAAGGTTAGTGCCTCATATGTCATCTGCAGAGAAAGTCTTTAAAACGCTTTCACCCTAAACTGGGTTGAGGAAATAGTTCCTGGAGACATAAATGGTAATTATGTAAAACCTGGAGAAAAACACTTTCAATACATTTGCATTCTTTTGGACCAGTGCTCTGAAAACTCATCTTGTTCTATGCCTGGAGTGTTTAACTTCTGAGCAGGCTTCAGGTCCTTACAACTCAGCAATTTAACTGCTGGTCAGAGCTGTCTTCACGGACAGCTTAGGGCAGGCATGGAACAATTGTCATGCTGTGCTGGTCCAAGCCAGAGGCCAATAGCCTCCATTATGGGAGAAGGTAGTAACTGGTCAAAACATGTGGCCCTACCAGTCGTATCCGCCCACTGGGCACTGAAGGCTTGGATATACATTATTTGCAGAGCCCTCCAATCCAAAAGCCTTCGCCGTCGGTAACCAAGAAAATTCCATCAGCTCAGACCTATAAAATCCTCAAGCCTTTTCACATGAGCTCTAAACTCTATCTTACTTTTGGAGCGAGATGAGCTTGTCTCTGGCATCAGGAAATCAGTTAAACAGCCTTCCCCAAGCATGGCTGCCTTTTGCTCAAAACTTGTCTATGAATGGCACAGGTGTTTTTAAAGTGCCTTGAATGGAAGGGGGAAAAAAGAGAGCAATGATGCTTGTGAGAATATAGTCGAATTTGGTTTTTTTTTTTTTTTGTTTTTGTTTTTGTTTTTAAAGAAGGGTAGCATAAAAGAAGAAAGCAAAATAGATTTATTTTTCCAGCTTCAATGAGGACAATTATAGCTTTTTAAGATCTTTGGATTTAGTGCTTTTAATAAGCCTTTTAAGTAAGCTGAAATATCAGCTTGCATTTTGTTCTTAACATTATTTAAAGTGAGACTCGATGCAAATTTAAATCGTAAGTGAGTCTCCGGTAGGTCACTTTGGGGCCATGCTGAGGACAGAAATGCTCTACCTCCAGCTCACCTGCTGGGACCTGAAATCCTTGGGTACTGAGCCCAGCTTCATCATGTTTCCAGGTAAGGTCTTAGATAAGATAGAAGGACATGTGCCCTTGGTATCCTGATGCCATCTCTCAGGCTGTAAAGGCTGCAATTTGGAGTAAACACACACACACACACACACACACACACACACACACACACACACAAATAAAGTCCTCACCTTGGTAAAGTGTTCGAACTAGCACTTCTTGCTCTCCTTCTCTTTCTTCTGCCAGCACCTGCCCTCTGCAGTGGTATAGCATGGCCCCTCCAGGGCTAGCTGCTTAAGTAAGGTATGGCTGCATCTGTAATAGGATGTGGGGATGGAGGGCTCTCTCCGGTTGGCTAGCCAGACTGCCAAGTACTGTAGGAAGTTTTGCAAGGAGAGGCTCTGCCAAGGCAATGAATTGGTTTTCATGTCTTGAAGCTTTGGCCTGCTGTCATGTTCCCCTTGGTTGCTCTGTGCATCCATAGAATGGTCCGGCAATAATGTGTGGTGTCAGAAAGAACTAAGCTAGGAAGTGACTTTTGATCGTTATAACTGGGGTCTCACTTTCGGTAATGGTAGGTGTGTATGTGGTATGTGTATGGTCTATATTCATTTATGCACACACACGTGCAGGGGTGGGGGTGGGAAGATATTGCCTGCTAGAAGCACCTGCTCTGAGATGATTTCCTTTTCACTATATTTCAGTGTGTAAGAGAGAAGAGTGAGTTTGTACCTGTGCATGTCAAGTGGACAGATTACTTATAGAAAGAATCAGAAAGTACAAGCATTTTTCCTTAGGATGTGGACCCTGGGCAATACTGTCCTCACATCCTACTTTATTTTGTGTTTTCTAAATGCAGGCAGACATAGATGAAAACCACCAGGAGGGCCTCCTCAGGCCAGTCTGTGGCACCCATCGGCTTCTGTCGATTGTCTGCCCTGAGATGCACAGTGAAGAGAGGGAACTGGCTCTGTGGACTGTTGGAGGCACTCTCCAGATTTCACTTTCAAAAATCGTTGTGATCTTTGGTCTTCCTCTTGTATCTGAGCTACTTTAAAGAGCCTCCACAGTACACAGCTTTCCACACATGCTAGGCTTGCTGGAGATGCCCTAGAAATGGAGTCTCTCTGCATTGAGCAGATTTATATCAGGGTGAGGCCTTGAGAAGAACCCACTGGAGGAACCTGGGCACTTTTTCTGCCGACCAAGATCTCTCAAAGTTGGTACTAGGTACATTTTCTACTTGTAGGTATTTGTCATGTGGGATGTTGAGTAGCATGCGAACCTCAACCCACTAGATGCCAGTAGCTCTCTTGATTATGACCATCAGGAATGTTTAGACATTTTCATATATTCCCCAGGAAGGGGATTCAAGCTCATGCTCTGAATTGTGCACGTATGAGGCTTTGCTCTGGACCTCCCAAAGCGGGACACGGAGATCACTTTTGACCTTACTTCCAGGAAGTATACAGGCAATATACGGATTGGTTTCTATGTGCCCCTTAGGCCATGCACAAGATGAGGGCAGCTTTGGAATCTGGGAGGAGGAAAGTTTTCTTTTCTTTTTTTTTTTTCTTTTTCTTCATTGTGTAAGAACACATGGAAGAATAAAAGGCTATCCAGTGCAAGATGTGGTGCTCAATTCCAATGTTTCTGAATATCAGTTATACTTTTAAAAAGGCCCTGTGGGTGAGAGCTGTGTTCCTGGACCACATGGAATCCAGGCAACAGAAAGTGACGCTGCTCAGGCACCATGATGAGGCTGGGCACCCTGTCGGCAGGATAATGCCAGTCGTTTGTTTTTGAGCTCGTACTACATACTTCCCTAGGAGGGCAGGTTCTATATTTATTCAGTTTCACTAAGGGAAACCGAGGCAATGAGCAGGAGAGGTGGATAGCTCCTTCTGCTGTGCTCCTACTTAACTCTAGGGTTGTGAGGCATATCCCTGTCCCATATTCAGCAGTCCCTCCTACACCAGGAGCTGTCAAGAGAAGGCAAGAAGGTCACAGACACCATAGCAAGCCCTGTCCACGAAGTGCAGGATCCCACAGGTGGATGGGGAGAAAGCTATGCATATGTTTCCTGGGCAGTGACACAGGGAAGCCTGCAACCCAGTGTCCAAGCCTTTCTGCTTATTCCTAGCTTCAGTATATGGCTTTCCGATGAGAAAATTAAATGCTGTTTTGACACAGGAAAAATGATCACCATAGGCCTGAGCTGACATTAACCTGAGAGCTTTCTACCAAGGCCCTGATGCTTTGGTTACCTGGGCCCTATTTAGTTGGGTCTTTGGTTACTGAGGTGGAGGTGGACTTGTCCTCTGCATTCTATTCCTACTCTTCTCTCTCCCCATGTTGGCTCCTCCACCAAGATGATGGTCTGCCAGCCCAGAAATAGATAGAGATAGATTCAGAGGTAGATAGATAGATAGATAGATAGACAGATAGATAGATAGATAAACAGACAGACAGAGGCACAGAGGGAGACAGACACACAGAGAGATGCACACACACACACACACACAGACACACACACACACACACACACACACACACACACACAGAGAGAGACAGAGAGAGAGAGAGCGAGCTCTATTTAGGTTATAAAAGCTAAGTCATGGATTCTCTAAACATTAAGATTAATCACAGAATTGCCCATTCAACTTTGATTAGAATGACTGGTATTTCTAAGGCTCCAATGTGATTCCTATGTCTTTGCTTTTGGCTTGCATTTGTTTGAGACAAGGTCTTGGTATATAGCCCTGGGTGAGTCCCCCAAGTTTTAGGATTGGGTGCTCCACTATAGATGCTCCTGCTTCTCAGTCAGGGATTTTGGTTTATGGAAGAGCTCTGGTCGGGCCTTCAGGAGAATGTATTAACTCAGTAGATGTTGCTGCCTGATGGCCCCAAGGACCTTAGAGGTGGGAAGTGGTCACAGTGTTAGTACCTGCCTCAGCCAGCGTTTGATGTTGGGTCTTTGTGAGTGCTGTGTGTACCCTTTAGGTGCATTGTCTTGTTCAGGCCATTTAACCATCCAGGCAAGGGAGTGCGGTTTCCCAGTGGGCAAACCAAGTACATGACAACTTATTGCAGCCAAGAGCCTTGAAGACAACTGCTCCAGCTGGTGCAATTCCTGGTCTTCTCCTTGCCTGCATCCTGCCCACCTCTCTGTACAAATCATCCTCCAAAGCACTACCAGTTCCCCTTTCAAATGGAAGTGAAAAACAGAAACCTGAAATGGTTGTTTTGCGAACATATGCATTATTATAAATTTATTTGCGTGAGGGAGAAAAATATATGGAAACTCCCATCAACTAAGGTCACCTTGGAGACAGCTCCTAGATCACAAATTGAATAGATTCTACATACAAAGTATCACCTCCTTGAATGGCTTGCTGCTTAGTTTGTCTTTAAACATATCTAGAAAGTTAGCTTCTTGTTTATGAGAGGCAAATATGACTCATTTTTCTAAGATTTTAATTCTCTCTAAAAACCTCTTCCAGTCTAATCAGCCAAGGTTATTATTAAGACCAGAGTGGGGTCTGTAGGAAGCCTACAATATGGATGAGGGTCTGGAACGGCAGGGCAAGGGCCTGAGTTATTCCCCTCCCCTCTATTCTGGGTTCTGGTTTGGGGCTATGGTGCATGGATGCCAAGCTGCTGCTTCAGCAGGCTAGGGTATGCTCTGAGCACACTGGTTCTCAGATGAACATGGCTGGATCTGCTAATTAAACTCATGCTTGATCTCTGTAGTGCTTGAGAAACTTCAGTCGCCAGCATTGCCACTTGATTGGGGGTGGGGCATGATCAGAATTGGTGGGTGGCAGCCCTCCTCCAACAGCCCAAAAATAGTCCCAAAGACTGGGGAGAGGTAGTTCTGGAATGTGGGAGGGAGAAAAGAAACCACATGTGGATAAGAATGGGCTTAATCTGCCAGGTGAGACCTCTGATGGTAGAGAGTGGCCTCTGTGCTGGGCTGGCTGAGTTGCCCTCCATCCTGCCCTGGCTTACCACTTCGGAGTGCTGGGTATTTGGAATCAGCTTGCCTGGAGTGCTCACAGACTTTGAAGGCACTGTTTGTCAAGGCAAAGGCCAGCCACTCCATCTGCAATTCTTTTCTCTAGCAGTTGAGTTGACAACTTAATATTTATTTTCTCTAAGTATCATTTTTTTTAAAATTTAAATTTCTAGAAAAATTTGTATCAGTCTCCATTTCCTCTGTTTTGGCTTTTTCAACTCTTTTCATATACATTTATTCTGAAAGTATTTTTTTGTGGGGGTGGGTGGGAAAAAGCTTTAGTTTAAAGTATGGTTTGGAAGGGGAGAGATCATTTCAATATTAATTCTATTTATAATTTCTTTCTAGCATATTTTGGAGGCAGAAGAAATGGTATAGGCAGGATGACAGGGACAATTGCCATTTCTACAAGTGTAGATGAAGCATGCTAAGGCAGCAATCTTCTCCCTTAGCAACTACTGTCACCCTGGGAACAACACAGTGATGTTACATAGTGGGCTGGGGCAGGACCTGGCCAGCTAGCCAGTGTGATGCACCCGATGGTGACTGGACTGTCTTTTAGGGGTTTGGGATGGGTGTGTACTGGGCCTATTTTGCATATTTATTCTCTAACTATGAGGTCAAGTAATGTGTTGCAGATCTTAGGGTACAAAGCATGTTCAAAACTCTCCTGAAAGTGCTGGCTACATTTTGACAGTCTGCCCTTTAATCTCACTGATTTCAGCAACTTGATCCTTTTATTTCCCATCCTATCTCAAAAGGTTGACAAGAGCTAGATCACAGTGAGATGTTGTTTGCAGGATTTGGAAGCCGGCTGTTCAGATGAAGGATATCAGGTCCATGTGTGGATCCTGGGGACCACCGGTGTTTGTGGTGAAAAAAACTTTTCCTTTTCATGATGCTACTATAGAGATAAAAACCGTGCAATTTGTGTGTGTGTGTGTGTGTGTGTGTGTGTGTGTGTGTGTGTGTGATCTCTTACTACTGTCTTCAATAAAATAATCTGTTCATTGATCTAAAGAAGGAGTGTTTCCAGTCGCCCCAATCCCCTGAATGGACATTCAATTTGAAATCTGCCTCTTGCTCTCGGCATGGTGTAGTGGACCTTGGGATGAGAATGCTTCTCTGTCAGCAGAATCTGATACAAAACCCAGATGTGAATATTTGTGCATCAGTGTGCACAGATCTTGACTCCCTCATCATCTTCTCAAAGGTGAAAGAATCAAAATTTTTCCCTGGGCTGGGGGCTATGGCTGTCCCCTCATTAATCTCAATCATCAGCCAAGTGTTAACCTTTAGATGAGCAGGGGACAAGTTTGAGCATTTCCCCACTCACTTTATCATTGCTCTTAAAAACAGAGTCTAGAGAAGTCTTTGTGTGTGTTTGATTTGCTAGTTAATTTTTTTTGGCCAGGGTTACATGGTACACACATTTTGCTTGATATATCACTAGCTCCATGTTCATTTTTTTTTGCATAATTTAATATTTAGGTACCGTCTGTCCCCATTCTACAATTGAGATACTGTAGTTACTGAGCTGGAAACATCCAGTTTGAGAGTGAGAAAGAGCTTCTTGAAGCAGTTTTGCTTTGTTTTATTTTGTTCCAAAGCAGTGCCACACAGTGATAAAGAGCTCAGGGCCAGTCAGTGAGTTCAACGCTCACCCCTTCCACCTCCATGCTGTTGGTAAGCACATCGTTTTGATCTTCAAGCATTCCTGTTCCCATTGGCAGCCTTGGGACAATTCTTGCTTTCTCACAACATCAGCAGGATTAAAAGAGAAAAGCCCAGAGACCAGCTATTCAAGGAGTACCCAGGCAGCACTATTGTCTGCCTTCAAGAATTTGTTGACTGTTGGAAATACACCCAACCTAGAGCTGTGGGTGATGATCATTGCAGAGCCCACAGAAGTGGCTCGCTAGCCTTTGTGGCCCTGGCTAGTCCTCCCAGTTGTTTACCTGGGGATCAATAAGGATCGGCAGATTGATTTCTTCTGTTTCTGAGGACGCATCTTAAAGGGTCAGCTCAGTTCATAGCAGAGTCTGGGGTGGGGGTGGTGCTTACACTCTTCATGAAACAATGGTTTTTAGTCTAGGTCATCAAGTGTGCCCCTCCCCAGTGTACAGGCACACACACACATCACACCACACACCTGTGATTATACATAGACACATGCCATACACACCAAATACAACATGTATAACAAGTCACATGTGTATAAATGCATGTACATGTTCACAAACATGCATGTTTTCTTCCAGAGTCATGATGGGAATATGAGTCTTGTTCTTCATTTTTTTTTCCAGGCCAGGGAGTTGTTTTTATTCATTCATTTACTCATTCATCCATTGTTTGATGTGTTAAGTGCCTTAACATCCTACTAAGGTTGATGCTGTGAAATAGAAGGAAGCACTCAGCCAGGATGGGAGGTGCAGGGTCTGTCAGTCTAGCTCCTGGGGAAGCTGAGGCAGGAGGATTGCAAATTCAAGGTCAGCTGCTTAACTAGGTTCTTAAAAAGTAAAAAGGACCAGGGATGATGCTCTGTCTTCACTTTCCTAACATGCTTGAGGCTCAGGCTCAGAAGGTGATGGTCCCCCATACTTACTCCTTGGACTCTAAAGGGGGAGGCATGTTATAATGACTTATCATTGTTTATGTCTGTTCCTAGCACACCTTAAGTACAAGGCCTGGAATGACAGTGAAGTCTGATTCTTATCCTCTGTCCCTGAATGGGGGCTACCAATCCCCAGATGTCCTCACCTTCCTGCTGTTCGCAGGCACCTCACACTTTTCTCAAGTTGTCCCCTGGAGCAATCCATGGGCACATTACCACACCAAAGGGAACACCAAGCCTGAGCAAGGTCTGCAGAGGCCTCTTACCTCTGCTCCCACTCTCAAGGGTTCATGAAGCCAAAGACTTCATGTAGCTTTATCAGGAGACACCAAGACCTGGTTAGCCAGCCTTGCCTCTTCCTATGTCTTTAGTCTGTGCCTGAGACAAAGAGCTGACATCGGTCATGTGGCAAGGAAATCTTGAGACTGGCTGTACCTGGCTGATGTCCTGTCTGCAGAGCTTCAAAGGGACACATCTCTTCAGGCAGATGAGTCGTAAGTGAACCAGGCCCTCTAAGCCCTCTTGAGGAACTCCATGCTAACTCCCGATGGCAGCCCCAGGCTAAGCACTGCTGAGAGGAGGTCTGGGGGGAACCTTGTATCACCCACACGGGCCTCTCCACATCACTCTGGACTGTGTTGTGTTTCTCGGGCATTCACCAAGCTTCTGTTGTATGTTGGGCATTCTGGGCACCCAGAAGTGGAGCTGGCATTCATGGTTTCTACCACTCTAGAAAGAGAGTCTCAATTTATTTATCATTCCAATCCTAAATGCCAGGAAGGACCAGAGCAGAGGTCCCTTGGAGGAAAAGTCCTCAGCAAGGTGGTCAGTGGCACCTTCTTAGAGGACAATGAAAAGTCAGAAGGAGCTAGCAAAACAATGATCAGAGAAAGCTCCAGACAGAGGAGAAGACATATACAAGAGATCGGAGGCAGAGATAGTTTGGTGGTTTGAAGAAAGGCCAAGGCATCTGAAGCACTTCAGAGGACTATACTGTGCATGTGAGCACAACCTGTTGAGGGCACACTTGTTGAGTGCCTCTTGTCCTCTGTGGTCTTCTCTGCTTTGTGTCCCCTCCTGCTATCCAAGGCAGGTCTTTCCTTCTTAGCTTCCTCCAGACAATAGATACCCACTGGGGATTTACTCTGAGTTCAGTATGCTGTAGAGTTTGAAAACAAAGTTAGACACAAGGCAAAAATTCTCTTACATAGTAAGTTGTGCTGAGGTTCACAGACAGTTCTGTGATACCTGACTTTCTCTGCCCCCATGCTCCCACTCCCAGCTGTGGGTGTGTCCTGGGCTGCATGGCTCCTTTCTACTTTGGCTGTACAATTATTAACCACATAGCAATGTTTTAGGTAAGACAGATTATATATGATGATATAATCCCTTGGCATTATGACAGGTGTGAGAGAGTTTTATCCCCTCATGAGACTGGAGCCATCTCAGACTTGCAGCAGGGTACATCTCTCACATATCTGTGGGATACTGGCATCAACACACCTATACTCCACCAGTTGAATGGAAGACTGGCATCTACAATTACGTGTGTCACATTCTCTATACTGATAACAATGGCTGTTCCTGACTTTTAGGTAGACTATAGTTTATGTTTTTTGTCATTATTTTAGAAAGTACTTCAAGAGGAGAGAGAGAGAGAGAGAGATTAACCGTGAACGGTTTGCCCTGTGCTGGCAGCAGCAGAAATACACGTCTGGTGTTTGTGCAGTCTAGATCACATCAGGTGGCCTGGACCGAGTTCTTTCATGTTGAGTGCACTGTCTGATGTTTGTGAAGTGAAATCGCCTAACGGTGAAATTCTCAGATGCATCACCATGTTGAGTGGTGTGTGGCAATGGCTCCTTTTGCTCTGCAAAGTCTGGAGGTGAGAGAGTGAACCTGGATTTTGCAGCAGCACCCCAGGAGTCCCATTTCTTGGCTCTGCTTGACTGCAGATCGTTCTTATGTTCTCCAGGTTTCATCTTTCTCCATCCCATCCTCTCTGTCAGGCAGTGTGTTGAACTCCAAGGGTGTTGAGTGACAGCTACAGAAGTGAGTAGGTCCCCTGTCCCAGGGGGATTCCTGGAAGTTTTTTTTTTTTTCTTTTTTCCCTAGCATCCTAGACTTTTGAAGAGATCACAATCTTCTCATAGTCTGTCCAGGAGTCAAGGGACATCTGCTCCTTTAAAGTAAAAGAACAAAGTGGCAGGAAAGCTAGATGCTTGCTTATAACACCTGTAGGTCCAGTATATATATGTAGACATTGTGAGTGCCTCTCATTCCTGGCCCTTCAGATTTATTACTTACATCATTGCACTGGCAATGTTTAATTTAATTTCATTTTTATTAGAGATGAATTGCATTTTGGCTCTTTGGAAACTTAACTTTTTCTCATCATTGGGTTTTAAGTGGTTAAATGATTCATAAAGTAAGTGTAAACATTCCAAATTGCCCTTTATATACACCACATTTCATACTCTGTAATGTAGATACAAAATATTAAAATTAAAAAGTAAAGACTCAATAGAAAAATCACAGAAATAAACCCATGACATCTATTACACTTTTGGAAACTTTGCTTAATTGTTTCCCCTTCCTTAGCAAATTCTATGATGAATTAACTGAAAAAAGAGTTTAAGAGCACTGTAAAAACAATCCTCAAGAAAGAAGGAACAGGGGATGGAGAGATGTCTCAGCAGTTAAGAGCACTGGCTGCCCTTCCAGAGGACTGGGGTTTGATTCCCAGCACCCATGTGGCAGCTCACAACTACCTGTAACTCCAGTCCTAGGGGATCTGAAGCCCTCTTCTGGCCTCCTTGGGCACTGTATGCACATAGTGCACATACATACACTCACGCACATAAAATAGAAAATCAATCTAAAGAATAAATAGAAGAGTAAAGGAACAGATCTTAGTTTACAGATTTTCCCTAATTTAACTGTTTAACTCTGTGAATATATATTGATTATTGTCCACTTACTCATCTGATTATCATAAAATAAGCTGTATTAACAAGTTATAATTGCTTTACTTTGACACATTAGTTGGGATAGTAATTTCACTCAAATATATAATATAGATCTAAATTTATGTATCATATATTATGAAATTATAACCAACCATTAGTTCTTTGTCCTTTTGGAAGTATTTTGGCTTACAATAGAAGTGGTTTGGAGAGTGTTTGGCACTTTGTTTCAGCCCTCTGTTGCACATTTCCACGTGATTGCTCTATCATATTGGAGAATGACACGAAGTTCCTCTCCTATAACAAACAGGGACTAATGTAATAATAACAAACAATAATGCTAATGAAGAAATTATATTTTTCTCCAACTTAGAGGAGAGTACCAACAATAGGTAGGATAAAATAAAATCAATATTTTGACAGGGTTCTATTATGTCTGGCTCATTAATTTGGAGACAACTTCTCTGTTCCATCTGAAATCGCCGAATGTCAACAAATAGTAGTTTCAGCGTCTACCCTCATTCCGGAGCATTTAATGCCTTCCTTACGAGTTATTTTAGGAGGAAAATGATTTTTGATTCTGCAGATGTATAGAAGAGGCATTGTGTAGGTTTTTGTCTTGTGGAACAATAAAACTTTTGCCGTTGCAATTTGTATTCAAGTGATTATTCATTCTAAATTCCAGTCCAGCACACTATGTGGTTTTTCATTTATGTATTTGCACATATGAATATCTATGGCTATATGTGTACATATGTATTAGTATACATGTGCTTGTACACACACACACACACATACACACACACACACACTGTTAAAGGCTGTATTCATTCGCATTCATTAATTTACCCAAATTTTCTCTTACTTTCACTTGCTTGCAAAGGCTCTGGAGTTTCTAATTTCCAAGGGCCAATGATAGTCAGTTAAGGCTGATGCTGTTACTTATTCAGGCTCTTATTGACTGGGGCCACGTGACAGAAGTGATTGATTCATCTTGGACACAGGATTGCTAATTTCCCATTGTGCTCATCCTTCCCATATAGTCATTCTGCATCACCCTAGGTTTCTCAAGTGGTATTTCAGAAGGACCCTGACACCTTTATCCCCAGGTTCCCAGCTGTTGCATTAACATGAAATCACACCTTCTACTTGAACAAAAAGAATTTGTATCACTGTGACCTTCTCTCCTTTGTTTTCTAAAGATCACAAAAGCCTGGGCTATAGGATGGCAGCTAATAACATACAGTGCATACTATTGATACTGCTTTAATTGTCTTATTGACAACGCACTTGAACTTGGAGAAGCATGCTAATATTTATCATCCTGTGAACTCATGTGCATTTTTCTGATTCGAGCCATAATTACAGAAGAATTCTAAGCTCAGCTCTTCCCCTCACCCCACTCTGCCTCACCTTGCGGTGGTATGGACAAAAGCTTACTGACTGCTGTTCAAGGGAGAGCTCACAGGAGCTCTACTGCTAAGGGTGACACCCCTATACATGCCGTCCCTCTAAGGACAACCTGATTAACTAACACCCTAGCCAGCACCTGGCTGGGAAGTAGTACCATGACCCATATGGGCAGTTACAAAAAAGTCAATGCTGGGCAGCTGTGTCTCTCCTGGGAAGTGCCAGTGGATAGCTTTAAAAAGATTCAGACTAGGTGGAAACTAGCCACTGTAGAGGCAGGCGCCTATACCGGCTAGGATGCAGAACTCCATCTGAGGGGTAGGGGTTGGATAAAGGCGCTGGTAGGCTGAGAGATGGAGTCCTGGTCCAAATGATGTGTGTCTACATCTCCCCCTCTCCCACCCTGTTCCCACATCCCAAGTGCTCCAGCTCCCCAGACCTTTCCTTTTACTCTGGGGTCCTTACCCTTGACTGGTCACTCTGTGTCCTACAGGTCTATCTCAGTATCTCCCTCTTCTCATACTTTTCTCTCGTATTCCTGTCCATCTTTTCCCCAGGACTTGTCTTTATTAGTTGGGTAGATTGCTTACATGATCTTTGCCCCCTCTCTTGTCCCAGGACTGTATTTCCCAGTGCAGGGTCTTCAGCCATCTCTTTGATAGCTCCACTTCAGCTTTAAAACAGCAACTTGCAAATGGCAGTCATTTAATAAATACTTTGACAAGACACCATCTTCCTAAATCATCATGTGGATGGAGCTTAATCTCAGATACATACTCTTCATAAAAGTGTGAGCAGCAAGAAGTATTGTAGCACATTCCTGTAATCATAGCACTCAGGAGGTTGAGGTAAGAGGGTGGAAAATTTGAGGCCAGCCTGGGCTACACCATGAGTCTCTATATAAAAGCAAACAAGATGTTGAAATCAAAGAAAATTATCTTTCTATCCATTTACTTCTAGATAATATTTCAAGTTATTATTTAACATTTAGTAAACTTTTAAAACATTAGAAGGCAGAAGGCAGGATTATTTTTATTCCAAAGTTTTCATCTACATAAATAATTTTTTTTTTTTTTTTTTTTTTTTTTTTTTTTTTTTTTTTTTTTTAGTTTTTGCTATTTCTCTGGAAAGAACATTTTGGTCAATAGAAAAGTTTTCTTTCTTCTCTCTTTCTTTTTCTAAATTTTGTTTTGAGACAGGTTGCTCAGAATGGCCTTGAACTTTCTCTGTAGACCAGGCAGGTCTTGAACTTAAAATTCTTTTTCATCTGCCTCCCACATAGCTAGGATTATAGGCCTGCTACACAAAGCATGGCTGGCTTTATTTCTTTCTTTCATGATTCATCAAATTTTGTTGTAATGTTTTTGTTTCCTGATTCTTACAGTTACATTAATTTTTTTAAAGGATGAATCATGTACTATGCTTCATTTCAGTAGATACGTATACTAGAGTGGCAGCAGAAAAGAATTAGAGCCAGCAAGGTGGTGCATGCCTGTAACCCCAGCATTTGGGAGGCTGGGGTAGGAAGATTGTGGGTAAAGGCCAGACAGGGCTCCATAGTGACACACACACACACACACACACACACACACACACACACACACACACGGATTTGGGAGTTTGTCCTTGACCCTTTGGGAACAATGCTGTGTCATGAAGCATGGACTGACAGTCCTATGACACATCCTTTGTTCCATTGTTGAGGACGAAAGCTGCAGCTGTGGCTGACTCTTAACTCATAGAGGTCACCACAAATGCTAGAAGTTCAGAATAGTTGCCTCTGTATCAAAAGTATGTTAGTGTCAGTACAATGTTTTCCTCCCCTCCCAGGGACACTGATCCAACAGAGAGCATTCTTTCCTGTTTGGGGTTTGACCATAGAGGCCTTCTCTTTGAGGCCATTTCCTCACCTGTGCCATGATGTCCAAGGTGGGCCATGGGGTCCCCACCCCTGGCAGTGGTACAGTGGGCACAGAGAGCTCTTGCTGGGTTCTTTGTTACTGCTGAGAGCCAGCTGTGTGGGGCCCTGATTAACAGACAGCTTTGTTAGTCGCTCTGCGTTCTCATCTTCGGCAGCTCTTGATGGGGGTCCCTGGGCAGAGGCGTCGTGGGGACCGAAGAAGATGCCGGCTTGGTGCCCTGATTGGTGATGAGTGAGGTGGAGTAACCCCACTGGCTTCAATGAGACACTCGAATCACTGAGCGTGATTGCAGACTGGGAGAGAAGACTTTCGACCTATGTCACATCCTGTTCCCCGAGTGACTCCCATCTTGGGGAACTTTATGGTGGTGCTCCCGCAACTTGAAGAACCTATTTTCTGAAAGCCTTCAAAACTCTCACCTCCCTCCTCCCCATGAGTTGACAACAAGCCAGAACTCCTAGAGAAACATACAGCAAGGGTTTGAATTGAGGAATGAGAAGCCTACAGAGTCTCCATTTTCACCTGTTTGTTGCACAGAATGCTGTAAAGTTTCTCTTTTTTACCCAGATTATTTGTTTAGTAGAAAACTAAACTAAAACATGAATATCTTTTTCATATGTGTGTGTGTGTGTGTGTGTGTGTGTGTGTGTGTGTGTACATACATGTAGGTGTATCTATATCTGCATCTATCAATATAGCCTCCTTTCAACTAAATTGCAAGTTCCCTGAGGCTAACAATGTATAACTAAGCATTAGGACAAGAGATGAAAGTAATACAACCCCAGTAAACAAATTAAGACAACCAAGAGTGAGGGTCTTCAACCAAGAGAACTGGAAAGAATTAGAACCAAGTCCCACTAAACTGCTCATCATTTTATGCACAGGCCTGTTAGGCTAAAAAAGAAAAGAAGATTGTTATTTAGTTGCTTATTACTTGATACCTTTTTTTCTTCAGTCAATGGGCTTAAATTCTACTAAATATTAGTAATATTTTTGAAGTGCTGGGGTTCAGAACTGGAGCCTGGTATATGTGGGGCAAGAACTTTGACACTGAGACAGCCCTAAGTCATTATATATATATATTTTTATTGATTATTTGGGAATTTCACATAATGCACCCCATCCTCCCAGGTTCACCCCCAACACTTGTGCTCCCACATAAAGGATTAAAAAACAAACAAACAAAAGACAAATAAGTCTAATTTGTGTTGTTCATATAGTCACTGGAGCATGGCCAAACTCCGGGTGGCCAGCCCCTTAAAGAAAAGTGAATTGTCTCCCACCCCCACTCCCAAACGTCATTATATCTTAAAACAAAGACCTTAACACTCTTCCAGGGAGAGCAGAATCCACTGTGAGACAAAGCAAGAACTGTGGAAGAATAAAACTCTTGTAACAAATGGGGTCCTTATACAGAGTCTAAGGATATTGTACCCTTGGTCATTCACTTCTGATTACCACCCACTTATTGCCAGAAGGCTAGGTGGCACTTGGTTCTTCTAATTGACCACTGGGATTCTGTCTGCCTCCCAGCCTCTCTTCTACAGAGTCTTGGAGGCTCTAGGTTCCTGTTCCCCTGCTGTGTTTAGTTATTTAACCTAATGAATGAAAGGAAACACATTCTAGGGCTTCCATTGAAGAACAGTGTATAATTCACAATCTAAGACTGAGGCAACAACAGCAAAGATAGATAAGCTTTGATTGGTTATCTGCTTGGGCAGTTTACTACTTCACCTGGGGCTCAGTTACCCACCTTGGAAAAGGAGTAAGGTAATAGAATAATTTGGGATGCTTGTTAAACATCTCAATCCCCAAGTCTGACCTGGAGAGTCTATTTGTATAGAAAGTGCTACTCTCCATGGCCCTTTCAAGTTCATGCAATGAACTTGGAGATGAGAGATGTGGTTAAACACCATCAAACCTTACCTACTGCCTACTTGGTTTTTCTCCAGGTTGTCCTACTCTGGTAACATTTTGCAAAATTAGAGTATTTTTCAGGCCGCAGTCACATAGACAATTCCAGATATGTATCACCCCAAAACTTGTCACTTTGCAGAGTGGTGACAGTATTAGGAAGTCTCCCATGAATTCTCTCTTTCATTCAAACTCCCTAATAAGTCCCCCCCTCCCCGGCTTGGAGTTCCACATGTCAGAGCTGGGCAGAACTTACCTGGCTATTGACTGTGCAAGAGGGCCACCTGTTGTACTGTGGTCAAATCTTCATGTTTAGTTCAAACCAAAGAGAAAATAGTTTGTGATGACAAGAGACTCTTAATGAATTATGCATAGCCTCCCATGTAAATTGAAGGACTCTATTGCATCAACAACTGAATATACCCTGTCTGGATGGCTCACAGGTCTTTAGATTTCCATGTGAAGACAGGGAGGTGTTTGAAAGGCCTCACTGCCCTGCTCACATACAACTGGAAAGAGACTTCAAACCTTTCTTCTTATAAACTGCCCATTCCACACGAGTTAGAAATACTCTTCATAACTCCCTAATGGAGCAAGTGGGACAAGATGTTATTAATACTGCGGCAGGTGCATTTGGCTTTTGACCTCAGCCGGCAGGGGTACTGAGGAGCCATTATTTCTGATGCCTATTAGATTTCATCTTTTAACAAGGAGTACCCTTGAGTAAATCCATGTCTAGCCATTCCTTTTGTCTTTTCAACACCCCTCCCCCTGAAGTTTGGTGACATTAAGTACTGAGGACAAATCATCACCGTGTACAGATTTCGTATCAAATAAAAGAACTCAATTTGCCGCCGAACGGGGGTTTAACCTCTCCCAGATCTTGGGCTGTGCATAATTAATGTATCATTCAGTATTTGACTTTGGTACTTTCCATACAAATTTCACCTTAAAGTATGCTGTGTGTTCTATGCTCACAAAACTATGTTCAACTTATGTCGTGGACTTTGTCTTTGGTTGGATGGATGCCACTGTCTTATTTTTCCTAAGGAGGACATGTGTGGAGAAAGCACCCTTTTTCCTGTCATTCCATAAGCCTTCACTCGGTGCCTAGCAAGGAAATGGCTAGCAGCAGACTGTGAAAATGCATTTGCTGATATGAATGCTAGAAATGAGGGTGATGGCATTGGAGGCTGCTGTGCCACAAACTAGGACGTATCTCAGAGGTCACTTTCCTTGTATTTTCTCACCAAAACTTCAGCAGTTCTGAGAGGCAGAGTCACAGGTCTGATTTGACAGACAAGGACTTATCAACATGACACCCATAGCAGGTGGCCAAGCCAGGTGCAACCTATATCTTGGACTCCATGGATCATCCACTTCTTAGCCGGCAGCACTGCCATACTGTATATGTCATGGCTATGGCTATAAGATTTGGTCATAGGGACGGGCCTGGATAGTTTGCCTTTCTGAGGATGGAGACAGAAGTCTTGAGGGACAGGTCATAAAGTTCCTGAGCTGTAGTGCCTCTCCTTTTTAAGTCACCCAGCTGAGCCATAGCTGCAAAGCGAGTCCCTGCCTATGTTAATCACAGAATACCTGATCAAAGCAGCTTAAGGGAGGAATGATTTAGTTTGGTTCAGTTTGAGAGGTATAGTCATTTCGTGGCTGCAGGAGTATGTTCTGGGACTCCTCATATTTCCATAGGTCAGGGAGCAGAGATCTGAGGGAAGAAGCAAGGCTGGGTCATAGCCTTAGGCCCACTTCTGGTGACCTGCTTTCTCCAGATATGCCACCATCGGGGAGCCCAATGTTTAAACACATATCTCACACCCAAATTGTAACCTCCCCACTCTTTCTTGGTGACATGTTGGGGGTACATCTTTTCAATCCTTTCTTGTCTGAATCTGCCCTCCTGCCAAGTTGATGAGATGTAGGGACATGCTTTCTATTGATTTTTAAAGGCAATGCAGGACTCAACTGATAATCATAGGTGTGACCTGTGCTGTTGTGCAGGCAGACACAAGCAGCTTGGAGCCTTGTTGTGTGATTCTGATGTTTGGGGTATGCATTCTTTGAAGATTACTTCTAAAGCGAGGCTTCCAAATCCTTAATTCACGATTCTGTCTCTTCCTGTGGTGTTTACATTCCACCATGGCAGAAGATCACTGTGAAAGAAAAAGATGAAAATGCACTTCTAAAAAGGGCTTTCCGTGCACGGGCCTCCTTCAAAGACCCCAGTCCTCTCCCCTCTTGTCAATGCTCAAGTCTGGGCTTCATCTCCAGGAACACACGCATTAGCGTGCAGCTTGAAGGGTTGTTATGCTGTGTTGGCACGCTGAGTATGAGCTCTTGGGGCACGGAGCTGCATGGAGCACATGTGAGTGGGACTTCCGTCTGCCGAATGGTTTTCACAGGTTATAGTTCAGGAGCAATTCATCCCTTTCTGGAAAGATCCTGCACAAGCGTGGTTAGGGAGTGATTTCATCCCTTTCTGGAATAATCCTGGGAAAGGACTGACATGGCCAGTGAACTTTGCAATGATGGGTGCTGAGGAGAAGCAATCCTGATATGGAAAGTCACTGAGTTTAGAGCCTGAGAGTGGAGTACCATGTGGTCACATGATAGTTCTTGGTTCACTAACCTCCCAGATGACTCTGTTTTCTCTTCCTCTGTATCACCTCAAAAGGCACTAAAATGCACAGTTAATGTAAGGACCAAGTTAAATCAGATCTTTTCCAATATGATTGTTTTCATGCCTTTTCTTAAAGGGAGGGAGGGGCAAAGATGAAGGATGAAAAACTTAGGAAAATAGTGTCCTTACTTTTGCTGTTACTATTGCTGTCTGAATTTGGGGGGAGTCCTCATAATACACTTGCCCTTCTGACACCCAGGGGGTAGATTTAAAGATTCTCTCTGAACTTGAGACCTCTGACCTAGCTTTTGATGGATACAGGGCCTGCCCAGGTACCGTCTATTCTCAATGTGAGCAGTGCTTTGCGCATTTCAGGTTCTCCCTTGCCATTGGACAGTATGGGCTAACTCATCACAGAGCCTTCTCTGGATGAGTTTGGGTATCAGGAACCCAGATGGGCATCACTCTGTGTGAGGCCCTTTGCATTGTGGAAAAGCTACCCAGAAGCCATTTTGGATGCTGTTTGTGTCACTCGTGAAGTTTCCTCCCTCTCATTAACATGTATGGTTTTGGAACAATGGGTCACAGAAATGTCCCCAGGTCCCGAATGGGTCCAGTCTTGGCCTTGGGCTGCACATTCACCTTTTCTGTGATACATTCAGAAATGGAGACCAGGGCCATGTGGACCTTTCGGGCCATTTCTGCACTGCTTCCTTAACATTCTGCTCACTATTGAAGGCTCGGTTTAGTCTTAAAACTAAAACATAAAATACTAAATTATTTCACTTTAAAAATACATTCCATTTCTGGGGAATGCACCCTAGAAGTTCTGTTGGCCCTGGCTGGCTCTAGTACTGCACTATGCTCCAGTTCCCCCCGGGTCTTTGGGTTCCTCTGGGGAATAATGGAGACAGATTTTAGAGTATGGAGGGGCAGTAGTAAGTACCATGGGGTGGAATATCAACCTGTGTGGAGTGATATGGGACACACATCTCCCTTACCTCTGAGTAAACAGACATACTCATAACCAACCGAGAGGTCTGTGGTGTCTATGGTAGAACCATCAATAATGGAGCATAAAAGGGGCTGGGTAGGAATGGGACTAGGTCGTCCAACAACAGCAAATGAGTTGTGATGGATGGAGGTACAGACAGGTTGATCCCTGTTCATCACACCTTTTTATAACATTTATGATTCAGTGTTGGGATACAAGAAGAGTGAGATTCCCAGTGATGACAGTGTTGAGGAAATTTTAGAAATTTGTTATTTTAGAAATTTGTTGTGAATCTCATAAAAAAATTCCATTTTAACTCCATTTGGTCCATTGTACTTTGAAGAGAATGGAAAGTCATTGGAAAATGATGATGGTGATAGTGATGGTGTCGAGCTACAGAAAGTAAAAAGATGTAGAATCATGGTCCTGTCCCAGTAGGGCTCTCACCCTTTAAGCAATCCCCCTATCCCTCTGAGTGTATTAGTTTTTTGATGGCCTAATTGGTATAGGGAGACCCTCCTGGTGGAGTGGAAGAGGATTCTAGCTGGTGTTTCTAGAGGGCAGTGTGAATGATAAATACTGTTAATATTCAGAAGGAAGAATCGATTTAAAAAATGTGCCTTTGATTCACTAATCTCTGACATTGAGACATTTTTTGAAGTCCATTGCTATAATTAGAATTCTATAAGCCATTTTATGCCTCTATCAAAATTTTAAGAGACATAGAAATTTTAAGTTTTTTTTTTTTCCTTTTGGTCTGGGCTGACAATTCATCAAATCAATGTGAGTGGTCTTGCAGCAGATTCTGTGTATGACCAGGGATTCACTCTTTTATAGGGCTGTGTTGACAGTTTCCCTGGAGCTGCCAAACAAGCCCCAGCCTGGGTTCTAAGACCTGCTTGTGGATTGCTTCTGCCTTGTTTTGGCTTGCTCTTTCCTGCAGAAATGTTGGGGCTAAGTGACCAAACAAGAGGTGACTATGTCTGTCTTAGGAGGCTGGGACTATGTCCCCACCCACTGGTGGTGCTAGCATGCCCTGGCTGGCTAAGGGAAGGGAGGAGTTGGAGAGGCTGGGTCACTGGGAACCGGTGGAGCAACACCAACAGCTTTTGCTGGGCTCAGGTGAGCCATGGAGGAGCTTCCAGATGGGTGACTGGTGGCGTATGGTTGACAAGCCCTGTGTGAAAGCCCTTCCTTAGTCCTAAGGAAGGGAACAAGGCTTTAACAGATTAGTGAGAGAAAAGACGATAATTCCAAACCAATGCTTCATCTTGACTTTTTTTTTTAAACCACCTCCTTCCTAAAGCAGAAGCTCTTTTTGCTTAAGAAAAAAAAAAATCAGTTTGCAGAGAAGACTGATTGAACCACAATTGAAAAGGGGGGGGGGCATGTCACCACGTCCCTGTGACGATTAGCATGAAGACGACTGCACTTTAGCTGGCCTGAAACTTGTTCCAAACAGAATGTTAAAGACTCAGTGAAAAGAGAGATTACGTCTATCTAGTTACACCATTCCTTGATATATGCTCGATGTCACAGCCTCATTGTCTCCTGGGTAAAGACAGAGAGTTCAAATACCCACTATCTCTCCCCTGGTGCTCCAAACGCTCGGCTTTGAAGTTTTTATAATCCATCTGTCATCTTCTAGCGAGGAGGGCACATGTTCTGTACCACTCAATTACAGAATTCTCCTTTGCCAGCTCCAGTGAGACAGGCAAGAATGTTATGGGTGGTTGAGAGAGACTGTCAGATACACTAAATTCCTGGGATTCATACGGGCAGTGTTATTCCAGGGCAGGGACAGCCCGTCTTATTGTTCAAGTTCATTACAGATACATTTGGCATTGGACGACAGAGCCTTTGATTTTTTTTTCTTCCCCCTCCTGTTTGAGTTGTCTTACATTTGATTGTTCAAATTTGAAAAAAAAAAAAAAAGGATCATTTAACCCTCCACTGGAATGTGGACCCTCAAATGCAGATTGAAAAGATGGCATTTGTTTTTGCTAACAAGAAGCTGGTAGCCCAACTGCGCTGAGCTTGGGAAGTCGGCAATGCTTTTGTTTTCACTTTGATGAAATTGGATTTAAAAAAAAAAAACTTGGGTTCATTACAGCAACTAGATACAGCCTGAGCATCACGGGATCACGGGATGGATTTTATCATTCTGTGAACGGACATCCTGAGCAGCTATTAAGTGTTCTGCTATCTGCTGAGAGTGGAGAAAGTTAACAGGGACAGAAGAGTCTTTAAAATGGGCAGTTGTATTTAGGGACCATCCACCTTGGAGTGGCTGGTGTTGCTAAGATCTGGGGACTTCTCACTCATTGAGTCACGGGTGGTTAAATTCGTTGTCTTATGTGAAATGAGTTTGATGATCTCGGCTTAGCCTCTAGTGGGTATTAATTCACATTATGAAATATCCCAGAATAATTTAGCACTGTGTGGCATAATTTGCATTTTTACTCAAGATAGGGGCAATGGATATGTTCCTTTTCTCTCTTCTATGTGAAGAGGCCAGCGCACGTTGGTGGCTTTCAGGGTTTGTAAGGGCTAACTGTTAATAATTTGTGGGGAGCAGATGGCATAAAATCTTGGGGGTAGTGAAAATAAGACTTTGTGGCTTGGGCACTGAAACCCAATAAGAGCCATTTGCAGGGATATAGTTGCAGTTGAGGCAAGCTGTGACTTCATAACTCTGCCCATTGGTGATACAGCCTGGATGCACATGATATTTCATAACACACACACACACACACACACACACACACACACACACACACACACACACATATATATATATATGACCCTAAAGAAACATGTGTTTGGACGGAGGCATTCTATGGGGGCAGGTGGACTCTGTGCACCCCACAATTTGGAAAAAGAATGTCTTCCCTTTACCAACCACAGAGGGTTTCCAGAAAGGCAAGATACTATTACAGTAATTAATTTAGTGAAACTTCTAAAATCTGATCTTCTGTTCAAACTAATAATGGGAGGATGGGGTGGCTCAATGTCGTTAATTGAAATCTGGAGACAATAAAAAAATGTCTTTTTGTAACTTCAATACAGCAGTCTGGAACTGTCGGGTCAGGCTGTGAACCAATTTTCTTCTCATTACTTTTGATTTTGGAGTCAATACAAATTTCATCAGTGATTGTAGGGTGCAGATCTCCGTCTGCAAGGACCCTGTCATGGGAGAATATGTGTGCGTGGTTGAAAGATTTACAGAAAGCTTTTCTGGAGAGGCTGGAGAAGGTAGGAAATGCTGAAGACCACAGCCTCCCCTGCCATGGCTCCTTACTCGGGGTGACTAAGGGAACTGGACCTGGGAGGCTCAGAGCCTGCCTGCCAGCCGGGGGCAGCTGGTGGCTGCCTCTGTTCTTCTTCCTTTTGGGCAATTTCTTCTTTGCTTCCTCTAAGCCTAAATTCTCCCGCTCAGCCCTGTTATAAAATCCCTTCAACTTACAGATGTGAGTAGAGTATTCCTGCAGTCCACATAATGTCAATTCCCAAGGAAACTTAATTGTAGGACATAGGCTCAACTTTGCAGGACTTGCTGACATTTTAAATGCATCCCGAGCAAAGAAGTCTTTTGTGTGGAAATGTGGACCCAGGGTGTGTCATGTGACTCCTCATTTTGCCTATATGGGATTTTCTTCTTTGCAAGTCATAGGATCAGCCCATCTATCATCAGATATTGGCCTAACTGGACATTTTTTACGAGCCCAGTTTGCTATTTATGTTAAAAGCAATTCGCGGCAATGCCCTGTCTTCGTGATTCGGTATTGGCAATAGCGACGTATGTTTAATCACATTTTCCATGAGTAATTATCTAATTCACATGATTACCAATATAAAACAGGCAAATGGAACAGAGGTTTAACCCCATCCTGCTTGGGCAGTGACACAGGCACACAGGGACCTGGACGATCAGAGCATTTGAGAGCTCTGTTTTGCCTCTGTCTTATTGTGGAGATTTTTATTAACAAGCTTTTTGAAGCTGGGCTTGAGGAAGAGCGAGGCTATTTGTAAGTCTGTGATAATGCGGTTTGAGGTTCACTCTGTCTGCGTTCTTCGCGTTCAGGGCTGTCCTTCTTGAAGATTTCCAGGAGACGGAGGTCACATTTTTTATTCATGTTGAAAAATATTCATTTATCAGTATTGGTGCCACTGTAAACAAGTGATAAACTGACAACATCTACAACAGTAAAACTGACAGCATTTACTTTAATTTTCTGTCATTTTGGTAATTATATCAATCAAGACCCAAAACTAAAATGATATTTTAGCATGCAGTAAGAAATGAGGAATTCAGATCTTAAAAGACCATTACAATTAGCTTTGAAATGTTCGCCATTTTACCATAATTGTTTCATATAGCTTATATGTCTTCATTTACAGCCGAATATTCTGTTGATCTTTTATAAACAAAGTAGCACCCATCTGCTCCTTGAGACACTCCTGGCGCCTATTCATTGCAAAAATAATACATGTCCTAATGACTTCCACATATTTTGAAATCTCCCTTTTGAAATTGGACTTGGCAGATCGTTTGCAGGTACTTGAGTTGCATCTGTTTGCAATTTTGCAAACGCGGAAGACTTTAATGTTGAGCACTGCAAGAGGGCTATTTTAATCCTCAGATAACATTGGCTGTCATCAAAAGCCACATTTATCTTTTCGAAGGTGGGGCAAATGTTTAATGTTAAAAGACAGTGAAAGGCCAAGGCCAAGTCTGAGGTCTGAATATCCTTCTTCCATGCACCATGCCTTCCGTGGGTTCTCCCCTGGCTTTCCTTTTCTTTTTTAAATTTAAGTTTTAGCTCCATCCTCGTTGCCAAGAGGATGTTTTCGCTGATAAAATGAAAGATCAGGAAGAGAGTAAATCTGAAATAATTGTGAACTCCAGGCTCTCGGGCTCATTACCACCATGTGGCTAGCAGCTGACCAGCTTGGGGTCGACTCTGTTTACAGTGAAGAGCTAAACAGAATGGTGCCGGAGAGTACCCGCCTTGAATGTAGAGACAGCTTGCCTCCCAGGGCAGGCTGCCATTCTTTGGGAGGGAGAGCAAGTCCTGCAAGGCCAGGATCTGGTCAGCTAGCTGGTAAGACCCATCTCTAAATGGAGGGATGCTTGGTCAAAGTGTCTGGGTGGATACCTGTTTCTTTGTGTAAACTCAGTAGTTTGAATCTGGAGTCAGTGAGTGTCTTTTCTCTCACTCTGTCTTCGAGCAGACGATCCTGTCACTAGTTTCATTGGGCCCTCAGAACTGAGACAGAGGGACAGGATGTTTCACTCCTTTCTGTATCCTTTCTGATCCTCGCTTGGATCTACTCATTGTGTGGAGGGCTTCTCCTTGTTGATCATTTGGCTGTGAAATTTCTCTTCAGAGGACAAGGAGGTAGGCTTTGGGTGTCAGGAGGAAGTTGGCTATGGGAGTGTCACCAGCAACTGGTAACAGAAGGGACTTTAAAAAACAGAACTAACTCTGTCTTCCTGATGAACTGAGTAAAGAGTGAAACCACACTCATACCAGATATAGCCCTGGAACTTAACATTTACATAATTGATGGGGGCATCTCAGAGGCCTTTCTGGAAAAAAGTATCTAATAATAAAGTATATATTGTAGGATTGTTTCATAGTTCATATATAGTTGAAAATACCTTTGGGATGGAAGACTCTACTAGAACAAGAGAGTGCTCTGGTTTTCTTAGTAGGTCAGCATTATGGAATACATGAATGGTTGCTAAATGTCATTTTCTGATATTAGTGGCTTGTTAGGTAGGTTCTATTCTGAATTTTCTTTTCAGGATTGTTCTTGTGTAGCATGCATTAAAGCCATCATAGATTCCTGGGCTAAATCTTCATTTTAAATTTTAATGTTTTGAGAATTCAATATGTGAGTATAGTATTTACATCATTTCTACTTTCTCCTGCCCCTCTCCAACTCCTCCCATGTCCCCCAACTCTCAAATTCATGAGCTCATCTTTAATTATTATTGTTACATAAATGTGTGCGCACACACGCATGCATGCATGCATTGCTGAATCCATTTAGTGTTGCTCCTATGTATGTGTGTTTAGAGCTGATCATTTGGGATTGGATAACCTATTGGGGGCTCATCCTTAGAGAACACTGGCAGTCTCCTCTCTTAGAACCATTCATTGCCCGTAGCTCTTCATCTAAGGGTAGGGTGTTGTGAGACTTACTTCATCGACATTGGCATGTCAACTGGTATTGTCATTGTGCTGGTCATATTTAGGAGACCATATTGCTGAGATGTCACGGGTGCAATTTTCCTGTCATAGGCAGAAGATACTACCTCACAGTAGACACCCTGGTCCTCTGGCTCTTACAGTCTTTTCACCCTGTCTTCTGAGATGTTTCTCGAGCCTTAGGTGTAGGGGCTGTGCTGTAGATGTATCAACTGAGGACGGGAACCCCACAGTCAGCTGTTCTTTGCACTGTGACTAGTTGTGAATTTCTGTAATGGTCTCCATCTGCTGTAAAAAGAAGGTTCTTTGATGAGGGGTGAGAGCTGCTGTGTGATGGGGGCTAGGCCTGGGAGCTGTTGGGTAAATCTAAGAGAAACTGGCAACAATTCAACTTCTCCTGTCTTGTTTTATTTGCGGCTCTGGGGAGGGGAGGTGGTGATTTGCACGAGTGGGAACTGGCATCCGATGTCTTTGCTTTTTCTGCGTCATTTATATTCTGATGCTCTCATATATGGGTGATTACACTTTAAAGAGAAAAGACCTCGCACTCCTCAGATGATCAGAAATCTCACATTACCAGAGCGATATAGTGGGGAGCAGAGATGTGGGTCTGTCCGTACAGCAGCAGGGTCCTGAGATGAACAGAGCAATGATTTTCCAAGTGTGAACCTGCTTAGAGAGGGCAGAGGTCACCTGGCAACTGGTGAAAAATACAAATTCTCATGCCCCTGCAGTCAGAATGGTGGGGTCTCTGGTGATCTGGCCTGTGTGTGAGCTAGCCCTCCAGAGGTTTCTGATGCACACTCCAGGGTGAAGCTGGCTGCCTCAGGGCATATGAAATGGGGGTGGCTTTTTTTTCTCGTTCATCACTTGATAGCAGGATATTGAAAAATGTAAAGGTGACTGACAACTTAAATGTATTTATCTTATGCATGCATGAACTCTGGGGAGTTCTGCCTTCTGTATTGCTACAGGTCAACTGTGGAGTGGCTGATCTGTGATTTCTGCATCCTGTCTCATGTGGGTATTAAGCATCTCCCTGTCCATACTGGGGGACTTGGGTGTTGCTTCTGGTGTGCAGCAAATACCCATGTTTCACAGAGTCCCCACAGTTGCTTGTCTAAACTTGCAAGTGGGGAAAGAAGAGTCTTATCATGATGGAGTTCACGCCTGTGTCATGTTGGACAGAAGGTAGAGTTATGTGATTAGGAGGCATGGGGAAGAAGGGCTAGTGGTGGAGACAGGAGGCTAGCTACTCTTGATGTCTTGGCCATTTGCTTATTTATTTGTAAGTTATTATTATTACCATTATTATTAATTTCATGCGTATGCAATGCCTGCAGAGGCCAGAAGAGGGCATCAGATTTCCTGGAAACCGAAGTTATAGACGGTTGTGAGCCATCATATGGGTGCTAGGAGTTGAACCTGGGTCCTCTGAAAGAGCAACCAGAGCTTTTAACTGCTGAACCCCATGCTTTTTGCAACTAGAACTCCCTTGGCAATGATTGATACATTTGATGGTAAGTTTAAGATGGAATGGTAAGGAAATTTGTTGGCTATTCACTATGTTGCTATTGAGAATCTTTGTCTGGGCTGGAAAATGATAAGGGGAGTGTCTTAGTTAGGGCTTCTATTGCTGTGACAAAACACTATGACCAAAAAGCAGTTTGGTGAGGAAAGGGTTACACTTCAGCATTGCTGTTCATCACTGAAGAAAGTCAGGACAGGAACTCAAATAGGGCAGCATCCTGGAGGCAGGAGCTGATACACAGGCCATGGAAGGGAACTGCTTACTGGCTTGCTTCCCATTGTTTGCTCAATCCACCTTCTTATATAACCCAGGACCACCAGTCCAGGGATGGCCCCACCCACCATGGTCTGGGCCATCCATTGATCACTAAATGAGAAAATGCCTTACAGCTGGATCTCCTGGAGGCATTTCCTCAACTGAGGCTCCTTCCTCTCTGATGACTCTATCTTGTGTCAAGTTGACACACAAAACCAGTATAGAGGAAAATGATAAGGAGTAGGGATAAGTCCTAGAGTTAGGGCTTGAGAATCAGCTGTGGCCACCATATTTGAGACTCTGGTAAGACCACATAGCTTCAACTCCGGAGAAGGAAGAGCCAGCTTAGACAGTTGGTGACATGTCTGCAATACTCCTAGGCTCAGTCCTGTTCTAGGAACACTGAGACTCTCTGCACAGACCATAGGGTCCCTGGCTTATCTCATCCAGCCATGTCTCAGGGGTACCAGCTGAGGTCTTTCCCAGTGAAGCTTGTACTCTGTTAGGCAATTTTAGATGATACATGGATTTTAAGTTTTAAAAGTTGGGTATTCTATAGAGAAATATAACTAACATATCCTAACTATGATTTCACAGTTGTTATTTCTCAAGGTGAGAGTAAGTTTTAAAAAATGACTTGACTTAAAATTAATTTATAGTGAAGTATTAAGTTCAGGTGGCCTAGAGACAATGGTGGAGAAAGATGTGGGAATGCTGCTCAGGCCTCCTCTATGCAGCTCTTGCCCCAGGCAGAAGAGGGAAGCTGCCTTGGGGTATGCGCTTTGTTGATGGGAGTCCCACCCACCCTTCAAGCCTCATGCTGTTCAGGGTGCACTTCTGTATCTTGTTGGCAAAGCAATTACTGGCACTGTGGGAGGTCCACAGGTTCAAAGCTAGTGAAGAAAACCTAGTTCACCCTCTTCTGAAATGTAGTTTGGTTTAGATGGTGCTGGTGGGATTTCATAAAGGAAAAACACCACCAATCCACGAGCAATTAAATAAGAACAGAGTCCAGTTCTCTTCCTTGGGCTAAGAGAGCCAAGGTGAGAGGGCCAGACCTCAGCATGCTCTCTGCTCTCCTGTCCACTTCCTGTTGGGATGCAGGTTCTTAAAAACAAGGAAGAGGCTGTCATAGAGTGGTCCCACCGAGTTTCCCTGAGGGATCAAAGTGATAGAAATCCTTTTACTAAGTGGCACTGAGTCAAAGCATAGGCCTTTGCAGTCACCCAGAGGGCTGTGTCTGGGACCAGGCTGCAGGCTGTGCTTGGCTCTCTTGTTTCACGGCTGTGGCTTGGGAGGGCTGTGCTTCTGAGTTTGGCTACTTTGTGTGTCTGCAGTGACACTCTGTTCAGGGAAGCAGCTTGGCCAGGGCCTGGAAGCATCTTACAGGGACCTGTGAAAGCACCCTAATGCTTTCCAAGCTCTTTGGTTGCTGAATGCTCAGAGAAACCTGTGTGGTTGGTGACTAATGGCAGAGCAGTAGTGTCCCTTTCCTACAGTGGTAAGGATTTCACTCGCAGAATGGATGTTCTAACTCTGCCTTGCTCACACTAAACCAACTCCTCTGTCCGGTGGCTAGCTGGGTTTGTTTAGTTCAATCCCAGGAACTTTTCAAGGATGACTCCAAGGAGGTTGAGATGTGATTTTAAGTTTCCCATAAACCTGCCCCTGCCCCCACACAAATGCAGGGATAACACCAACTCCATGGAAATGACCTCTCAGAGACAGATAGGTATGCTGGGAGGCCAGTCAATCGGTGTGGGTGCTCAGGGACAGGCACATTTGGAGTCGACTTCTGTATGGCAGAGAACCCTGCAAGGGAGGATTTCCCAAGGTAACAGGGATAGGCCTGAGGAGATGACCCAAGATTTCACACAGTGTTCGACACATAATAAATGTTCAGTAAATATTAGTTCTTTAACTGAAAGGGATCATAGCCCTGGCCTATTTGTGGGTACCAGAGCCAGCCTAGTGATCTTAGAAAGTATGTATGGGGTTTTGCCCTGGAGCTTGGGAACCTGGGGTCTCTGGTGATCTGGTCCTCAGTGCCTTCATCTGTAGAATTAACACTGGTACCTACTAGTGGCAAATTTTCAGAGTCTCACCGCCATATATAAAGATAAAAGGTGACAATGACCATGAAGGAGGATGCTATTCTCCACCTCCTGTCTCTACCCTTCTGGACGGTGAGGTCTTTTCTGACCCATTCCCCAACTCAGCCCCACATCAAAAATATGCTTGTGTTCATCAAGTTTTCATCTACTTTTTGAAAGCAGATAGGGCCTGTAGTCACAAGTCTAAGTGTGCATTGTTTTCATGTGTCCATGGATCACAATTAGACCTCACTTTCCCTTTGTTGTATACCTCCAAGTAAGCAAGCTTGCCCCCAACTTCCTTCTGAAGCATCTTTCTAGAAACTCCTAGGCTGAGACACATATACACACAGACACAGACACATACATACACACAAATACATACACAGAGACACACACATACACACACACACACACACACACACACACACACACACACACACACCACTTTAGGCTAGACCAAAAAAACTCCACAAGAAAATAAGACCCAGCAACTCAGCCATCCAGGAAAGAAACTCTCAGTTTTTCTTCCAAGTTTGGCAGCCTGGTGAACTTGAAAGGTTAGCTATGAATAAGCATAATCAGATCTTTCTTTTTGTCTATATTTAATTCAAATTCGACAGCTCTATGTTGACTTCTAATACAGAAAGGCCACCCACCATGGTGGCACTCCCAGCCAATGAAGCCCGGCTGGTGAAAGCTTTCTTAAACGGTGCTAATCAGCCCGGAGAGGCCTGCCCTCTATCCCTATCAGTATTCTGAATTCAGATGTGCTGATAACCCGAAATTGAATGTGTCAGGATGCAGACCTGTGAGGGAAGGGGGGACTCCAGCCTAGAGGAGCTGGAGGCCAGGAGACAATGACTTGCATTCTCCCCAGCCCCTAGCATTCCTTCTTCAACTGGTGTGTGTGTGTGTGTGTGTGTGTGTGTGTGTGTGTGTGTGCCAGAGAGAGAGAGAGAGAGAGAGAGAGAGAGAGAGAGAGAGAGAGAGAGAGAGAGAGAGAGAGAGAGAGGTTATTGTCCAGGGCCAGGGACAAAATGGAAGCTTTCAAGTTCTGAAATATTTATAGGGTTGATTTAGATCTTGTGTATGTTAAAGGAATCAACAGATATTTTGGCTGCTAAGGGGTAAATGATAATTTGCAATTAATTTTTCTTTTCTTAAGCCACAGCTATTTTAAACCTTTCTCCCACTCTCTCATAAGAGACAGACAGACACCCACACCCACCCCAGTCTGTTGAGCACGTCTCACAGGGAAGTTTAACAAAAGAGTCGCTATTGTCACTGTCCCAGCCGGCAGCAGTGCAGCTGAGGGTCAGTTGCTATTTCTATTTTAAACCTTGATTTTTGCAAAGTTTGTCTTTTGACTGTTCTCATTCTAATCAGGCTTAGTTGGGGGATCTGCTCCAAGCTCCACACCAGACTGTGAGGACAGAGGAAGATAAAGTGAGGGGCGGGGCTAGGCAGAAAGTTCTGCCCTGTCAATAGTCCTCTGTTTCTCTCTCTCTCTCTCTCTCTCTCTCTCTCTCTCTCTCTCTCTCTCTCTCTCTCTCTCTCTCTCGTATGTGTGTGTGTGTGACAGAGAAAGACAAAGAGACAGAGAAACAGAAAGAGGGAGGAAGAAGCCCAGTGTGACATGGGCCTGGGATTTCAGCACTCAGAAGGTTGAGGCAGGAGGATCAAGAGACTTGGGTTAACAGGAATGAGCTTCATAGGCCTTTATAGTGAGTTCCAGGCTGGCCTGGGCTACTTGGTGAGGCACCACCTCAAAAACCCAAGGCTGAGGCTGGAGCTCAGTGGTAAAGAGCCACTTAGCACAAAAGTTTCCTCTTGTGATAATGTTTGAACTTTGCTATGAATTCGTGGCTTCATCAGTGTGGCTTCTGTGCCCAGGCCTGATGTCCACTGGAGACATGGGGATAGCTGCTCTAAACTCATAAGGTGTTCCACCCTTGGGTCTAGCCCCAGCATGCCCAGGTCCTCAGGAGCCCCTGCTGCCTGCTTTTCAACTTGGCTTGTTGATGTCTTGATCAGCCCTGGTACCATCTTGCCTCTACAGCTCCACCTCCTGCAGGTCAGGTGGCTTTTCCTCCTTTTGTCTCCCTGCTCTACGGAGCATCTGTCATTCTGCCTTGGTTTAGAAACATCTGCACAATCTTGTCCCTCCTGCAGTGACAAGCTTCATGGGGGCTGGGCCCAAGTGTGTGGGACTTTAGCACAGCCCTCACCTGGTAGAACTGGGTAGGTGCTGGGGGGACACACAGGAGGAGATGGGGTTGCTTAGAGATGCCTCCCTTCAGGTTTTTTGAGGTCTGCACTTAGGGCTTGCCACATGCATAGAAAGGGGCAGGGAGAGAGGAGGTAGCCTTGCCAACATAGTCAAGAAATCCAAGCAGCATTCTTTTCTTTTCACCTGGTCTCATCTGGTGACCAAAGGGATGCAGGGATGCCCTGCCTTTTCTGCAGAACGCATAGGGGTCACTTTTTCAGTTGGTGGGGAGACAGTTCCAGTGTGCAGTTCCTCATCTCCATCCCCAAAGACCATGAATTACAGCCAGAGGGGTGGCACCATGTGCCAGCCGTCCAAGAAGACCAGGGAGTCTTCCTGTGGTTTGGACCCAGTCGTGGCTTCCCCAAGGGAACAGTTGGCATGTGTTTAATTATTCATTGGTATTTCTCATCTGTATCTCCCTGCTCTTTGATTGTTTTGTCTTTGCCTAAAAAATATTTATTTGAAATTCTGTGATCAAAGACTGAAAAACAAAATAGAGCAGGATATTAAAATGAAAAAAATTTTAAGGAGGTTGGAATGTCAAGATCATTTTTATTAGAAAAGTTTACAAGATGAAGCCACGAATTATTTACGTAAACGTCATATTTCAAGCAAAAGGCTTCCAGCCGTGTTCTGGGGAGTGATACTGGCTGGTGTAACCTGGATTTAAACACTTCTACTTAAGGCAGGGGAAAAAAAGCTATTTTAATTAAAATTAATGGATTTTTTTCCTTGATCATATTTTAACACACACAGACACAGACACACAGACACACAGACACACACACAGACACACACACACACACACACACACACGCACACGCACGCACACACTCACATCTGTGTTCAGAATTGATAAAGAAAGTCCTCTGGTTAAATAATCCACTTTTGTCTGACAGCGGAATCGGCTATAGAGGTGCAAATGTGCAGAAAGCTATTTGGAAATGCATCCGAGTAGTTGTCAGGTTTTATTATGCAGGAAGGTGTCATGTTTGTTACGAAGCTGAGTGCAGATGGCAGAGTGGAAGAAATGGATCACTAATTTTAACAATGATTAATGAACAGAGATAGAAAATGAATTACATTGGACTATCGGAGGCAAGAAATATTTTTGTGAAAATTTTTGAGTCATCTGCCGTGCTGTTCTCTGCAAATTATTTTCAGAAATTCTATATGTTGTCAACAGTTGACTGCATTTTCCATTACTGTCTATTTCTGTTCTTAAGTACTTTTGTGTTATTAGAGATACATAATTTCAAAATACCAATACATTCCTGATTACTTAGAGAAAATATATGTAGCAGTGTGACTGTGCCTTAGACGCAAGCCATAAAAGTCCTGTTTTATAATAATCTTTCATTCTTCCTCATTTTATCACTACATTAGGGATGTTTGATAAAAAGGGAAGGGGGGAGGGCTGGGGGCACTAGCCCATGCAGAATAAAGGAAAAATAGAAGTACAGGTAGCAATGCAAATGGGGTCCAGAGGCTTCATTGTGTTTTTCAGCTCCTACATGTCCTGCCTCTCTTTGTGTCCTCTGCCTGGCATTGTGGGAGGCATGGTGGATCCATGTTCTGGCACTGGCCCTCTGTAGATAATGACCCATTGTGTCTTGGCTTGTGCAGGTGAACCTAATCATCTCATGTAAATACAGGAAGTCATCACCAGTCTTGAAGTTGCTAAGCAATGTTTTTCTTGGATAGACTTGAATCCAATTTCTCAGCTCCAATGACACTGGTCTTGACCCATAGCTGATTTTTAAAATATTTTGTATTTATATTTTTGGCTGTCATGAGATAGCCTCTCACTAGGCATCCTAAACTTGGAACTCACCATGTAGATCTTGTGACAGACCCATTTCAGTCTACTGAGTGGGAGTATGTACCACCATACCTGGCTGACATGATTTCATGATTCTATCCTTTTCTTTTTCAGCATTATCAGCAATTGTGGTGTGTGTGTGTGTTTGTTTGGTGTGTGTGTGTGTGTGTGTGTGTGTGTGTGTGTGTGTGTGTGCATGCGCAAATGAAGTTTGCTTATTTGGTTATGATACCCATTTTGACAGACGATATCTCTGTGATTTGGTAGGGAAAACAGGTAGTGATTTTTTTCTTTTCTCCCTCCCACCCTTCTTCCCCATCTCTATCCCTTTTTGTTCTCCCTCTTTGCCTCTTTTTCTTTCATCCTCTATTTTCCCTACAACCAAGAAGATATTATCCATCTTAAATGTATTGGTTTCAAATCTTTGTAATTTTTCAAGATCCTTTACAGCTGAGAACTGATCAACTAGTAGTTATCACTTGGTGATATGTCAGTTACAGCTTAGGTTGTCAATGTTAGCCTGTTCCCACCCACACTTTTTAATAAGTGGCGTATATGTTCACTGTGAAACTGTACATATAGAATGGTATAGCTCCGCTGTGGTTTTGACAGCCCCAGTCTTTCCCTAGAAGGATTTTCCAAGTTCAAGAGGGCAGGGAGCTGTTGACCCTCCCATGAGGCTGGCTGCCCTGTGTCTGGCTTTTGCAGGCAGCAAAGCTGCCTCCCGGGAGTTGCCTGGTGTTGGAACAAACCCGGACACTCAGAAACTACTTCCTTCTCCTGCAAACGAGCTTTCCTACTTTCCAACTTGACTGTTTTATTTATGCTCTTGACCTGTAAAAACAAGCCGGCTGTTTAAAAAGCAAAAAGTACTTCCCGTGATTAGAATACTTGGTGGAAATAAATTGCAGATAAAGAGGACATTCCTCATTGCTCCAGTCGCAAGTGATGGGGAAGTTTTCTTCTTGAGGAAAGCCCCAGTGTGAGTTGGGGCTCTTCTATCTCACTGACCTTGGGGTCCCCAAGAGAGGGTTCATTTATCTCCCCCTCCCCACTTTTTTGCTCCTGGGTGCTGGAGTGAGCCTAGTGGACATGTATAACACATTTGCAATTGTTTCCAGTCAAACAGTGTGCATATAATTATGATACTGATGGGAAACACTTATGGAAACAACATGGGACTCCTACTCAGGTTACATGGCATGTGCTAAACATGAGGAAGCAGGTGACTTTTCCTGAGCAAGGTGGAGGGGTGCTCCAGGGAGCCAATTTAGCATGTGATTTTAGGCAAAGTGTGGCTTTTTGTGTCTCTCTTTTGGTAAGTCTCTTGAATCCCAGTGGTCCCGAGAATTTCCCTGAAGCGCAGCCTCCTGTAGCTAGGACACTGAGCACAAGGCCTTATGAAGTGGGTGGCCAGAGGGGACCTGTTGAACGATGGGACTTGTGAAAGCTTTCAAGTGTACACGGATTTGTGGGGACACTGGTCAATTCCAGCGTAATTTAATGGTATGGGATAAGGAAGGTAGATGGGGCATGGGTGGGAGAGAGAGAATCCTACCACACAGAGCTGTCAAGTGACTCAGCCTCTCTGGTTAGGGAGTGGGTTGCTTTTGAGGTGGTAGGTCTGTAGGAATCACTTGTGGATACCTGAGCTTTAGATATTTGGATGTGAACAAATGAGTTGTTACTAGAGTTTCATTCTTTTATCAAATACAGGCATCTTCTGGCTAGTTAGCCAGGGCATGGGAGTGTCTGTGTGCATCTGGCTTGTAACATTCATTGGTACCCTACTTCTGACTGTCCTTCTTAAGATGCCGCAGCCTGAGGTCTGTGGCTTGGCATGCAACAAGCCACTCACAGAGGTGGCTCATACCCACACTGTGACAGGCCAGAAGTAGGAGGTGAGTCCATTTCTAGTAGGTTCTGGCTTTCAGAGAGAACATTGTTTATTTTCCATAGTCATTATCTTTTACTTTCCTGCTTTGGTTGGGATCACCTCTGACCTAACTTATGAAGTTGGATTTGAAGAGTATAATGTTTTGAAAAATATGTAAAAAGCCATTTTTTAAGGAAAAATTGACCAAGCCAACATGAAGGGATTCATCTTCCCCTCCTGATTTGGTCACAGTTCAGTCATTGGCACCTCTAAGGGCTGCACATTTGACTTGGTTCCACCCAAGTGTGTAAATACAAGACGCACCTGCCTTGATTCTTCAGGGGCACCAGTCTGAAGGCGGGTCCTCTGGGTGTCCCTTCTGAGCGTGCTGAGCCCAGAATGAATATATGAAGGTAAAACTGAGTTGCGTAACAATAATGCTATGGCTCACAGCGTGAGCTGGAGAATATTCAAGATGTCTGTCATCCCTTACCTCAGGTAAATAACTGATTGACCTTTCTGCGGTTCTGATACTTTACTAATCAGAACCTGAAATCTGTATAACAACACTTCATTTACTTGATAGACAAAAGAACAATTGCAGTTGAAGTAATGTGATTTCTAAATAGACACTGCCTGTCAAAAATAAATGCATTAGAACTAAAATGTAGCTCAAGGAGACAATTAGCAAACAGAGGTGACACCGTAAACAGGTGCACCCATTATTCCCAAAGCTTGTGGCAATATATTCGCGTCTTTTAGAGTGATGAAGGATCATGTGACGGTTTGGTGAATTATCTATCGGTATCATCTGACTGATGAAGCCCGCTGCTGTAGCAGAGCATTTAAAAACGCATCTCACAAATTACATGGTAGCCGGGAAAAATGCAGCTTTTTTTTTTTTTTAAAGAACAATGCTTTGCGAAAGCTATGTGTTAGCATGCGTAATTTTTTTTCTTTGAAAGGATGGAGACCGTTTTTATTATGCCGGGGTATACAGTCGGCTAAGGTTGTGCAAATTCATTACAGTGTTTGTGAATGTATAAAACATTTCCATTCTGGTTTTAGTGACATTGGATTTTTTTTTAAATATAATATGCTGTTTCTGAAACATCTGCCATCTCTTGTTACCTGTGGGCAGAGGAGAAAGAATAGACCCTTTCTAAGAATGTTTATAAAATCTTTACTAAAATGGAAAAGCTTGGGGGATGAGAGGGGACAGATATGTTTTTCCCTCCTGTAAGTGACTGGATTTAAAAAATCCTGGGACAAGAAGTTTACCTGGACACAGGAAAGGAGACTGACTGTTAGCTGCCCAAACCCCAAGCTGGGGAAGGGTCCTTTCCATTCTCATTTGTCCACACAGTGTGGGCACTGTCTCAATGAGCAGGCTTCTGGAACCTTTTCTTCTTCTTCTCTCAATCTGTCATCTTTGCTTATTTTGCTAAAGCATGAGGGATGCTTAAAGGAGCTATAGTTTTGACAGTTATGATCTTTTTGTTACTATAAGATAAAAGGAATGCAATATGAAATACTCTCTGCAACCTCCAAATGTGTCTGCCCTTGACTTTTTTCAGCCTTCTCCAGAATAGCCCAGAGCCGGAATCAAATTTAGTGTAGAAGTAGAGTTACTAGACACCAGGATTTCAGCTATATTGTAAGCCTAGACAAGAAAAGAGGGCAATACACCCATCTCTTCTAATGTTTTCTGTACCTGTACATTCCTGTTGGTCCCCTCTGGTCCCTCATCACTTCCAGGATCCCCCAAAGCATCCAAGATTCTGTTTGTTCTGGTGACCAAGAAGTGAGTATGGGACTTGGGGGGGACTATCTGTGCTGAGGAATATCTATCTATCCCAGGCCATTACAAAGGAAGGGTTGGCCTTTCTTCAGGGGCACAGGTCTATTTATTTTGTGATCAGAAAATGACAATGGTCTTAAGAGCCAGCTCAGAAGGGTACTTGCTGCTGCTGCAGAAGACAGGAGATGGGTAGTGCACAACCACCTGTAGCTCCAGCTCCAGAGATCCAACGCCACCTTCTGGCCTTCATGGACACTGCACTCTCTCTTTCATACACACACACACACACACACACTCATGCATGCATGTCCACACACACACACATACACATTAAAAACACACCCTCAAAAAATGACTACACCCATATGCTCAGAAGCAGGAACCTGACTGAGTGATGTCTCTAGTCTTTGGGATCTGTGTCTAGGACTGAACACCCACCCTTGGATTTCCACTCAAATAGCTTCACCTCCACACTGGCTATCAGCTCATCAGAGGACTGGCAGTCAGGAGCTTATGGGGAAGGGTCCCCATACCTCTATGGACCTGAACAATTTTCTGATGGTCAGCAGTAGGAATGCCCCAGTCAAGAAGGAAAGATACCATGCTTCCTAGAGTTGTGGGGTTCCTTCCTAGTCTCTTTTTCTTTTTCTTTTTCTTCATCTTCCCCTTCCTTCCTTCCTTCCTTCCTTCCTTCCTTCCTTCCTTCCTTCCTTCCTTCCTTCCTTCCTTCCTTCCTTCTTTCCTTTCTTCCTTCCTTCTTTTCTTTTTTTCTTGCTTCCTTTCATTCTTTCTTTCTTGAGATAGTGTCTTAAATTGTGTTGACAAGCTAGCCTCAGAGTCATAGAAATCTGCCTCCCTCTGCCTCTTGAATTAAAGTTGTTCACATGTGGTAACCCTCATTTTTGGAGGGATTGGAATTACAGATGGCTATGAGCCTCAATGAGGATGCTGAGAACCAAATATGAGTCCTCCAGAAAAGCTGCCAGTGTTCTTAACTGCTGGCTGTTTCTCCAGCCTACTTGCCCACTTTCTTTTTAAGTCAAAAGATGATCTTAGAATAGTTTGGCTCTATGGTAAAATAAACAGGGAGTGTAGAGAATTGCTAAATACCTCTTCTATAAACTTCCCCCATTATTAACATTTTGGGTTAGTATGACACATTTGTTATAACTAAGGAACCAATATATAATATAATATATATTTAATTAATAGTTACATTTATTTACTCTCTCTCTTTGTGTGTGTGTGTGTGTGTGTGTGTGTGTGTGTGTGTGTGTGTGTGTGTGTGTAGGTCAGAGGAGAACTTGTGGGAGTCCATTCTCTCCTTCCACTGTGTGACTTCTGGGGATTGAATTCAGGTCTCCAGGATTGTTGGGAAGCACCTTTACCCATTAAGCCCTCTCACCAGCCCCACTATATATTTTTTATTTTTGTTTGCTATGTACCTTAATGGGTCATGGTTAGTGTACATATTTATGAGATCCAGGTGGCATTTCAGTGTACACATACTTTGGACAATAGTTATATCAGGGTGACTGGCTTTTCTGTCATCTCAGACAGATATCATTGATGTTAGGGACATTTGAGTATTCTCTGTTAGCTGTTTGGTGCCATGTCTCTAACTGAAGTTGGTGGTTTACTCCACAATGTACTCATTTGCATTGTAGAATACATTCTCAGGGCTTTGAACTATACAGGGGGCCACATATTTTAACTACAATGTAAATAGTTTTGCTGCCCTGAAAGTTTGTGTGCTCACTCTTCCATCTCTCCCTCAGTCCCTGAATGTCTGATAGCCACTGGTTATCTTTGTTTTGTGTAGATTGGTGATTCAATTTTTTTCTATTTTAGGCAAGGTCTCTATATCTCAGGCTGGTTTTGAACTCAACATCTTCAACCACTTAATCTCCCAAACTATCATGGGATTTAAGATTGCCTTTTTTTCATGTAGAAATATGCATTTAATCTATCTCCATATATTTTCATAGCTCAGTAGCTCACTTCTTTTCACTATCGAATGATGTTCCACTGTATGAACTTACCACAGTATGTCCATTCACCCCACTACAGAATATCTTGGCTGCTTCTAGGATTTGGCAATAGTGTTAAAGATGATTCCATTATGTAGACGTTCTACCCTAAGCATTTGTGAACACCTTCTTGTATGGGCATAAATCTCAACTTCTTTATAAGCACCAAGGAACATGGAAGCTTGCTTGTATTGTGAGGCTATATTTAGCTCTGTACGAAACTGCCAAACTGTCTTCTAAAGTAGCTGTACCATTTTGTATTCTCATCAGCAATGAGTAAGAAACCCTGTGGCTTCTCATCCTTGCCAGCCGTTGGTGTTATCACTGTGTTGGATTTTAGCCACTGCAAGGAATGAAGTTCTCTAATGACATGGGGTGTGGAACTTCTTTTACTTAGAATCTATCTCTTCTTTTCCCTCCTATCCTTCCCACCTTTTGTTTTCTTCCCCTCCCCCCTCCCTCCCTCTCTCCCTTCTGTAAGCTTTGATGTACTTAGTGGTTACATTGAAACAGAAAGAAATAAAACTGGTGACATCGATGGGAAGGCTATATTCTGTTTAATTCCATATACTCCCAAAATCGTCATTTACTGTACAAAAAGTATGAAGACTATCAACAAGCCTGAGTAGGGCGGCATGCACTTGTAATCCCAGCATTTGGGAGGCTAAAGTAGGAGGACTGTGAGTTCAAGTCAGCCTGGGTGACATAGGGAGACCACATCTCAAGACAACCATGGTAAGGAAAAGAACGGGGTGTTCTGCATTTTTCTAAGTGTGGTTTGCTTCTTGAGCCTGCCTCACTTTGGACTGGCTGTATTTTGAGTGCTCAGTAACCATGCCTGGCTAATGCTTACCCAACCAGATAGTATAGACCTGTGTGACCGCACAGCATCAGTGACTGTCATGTAGAATCTGTGAGTGGCAGCAGCTTGTAAGAAGCACAGGTGAGCAGAGGAGGCCACTGTGTTTTCCGGCTCTTCTGCACCCCTGCTCAGGGAAGGCTGCTGTGGAACCACCTGCTGGATATATCCATGCTATGACAGGAGAAGTACTCCTGCTCCTGGGGTGACAGCCTGTTAGAAAGAATCACACATTTCCAGGCCCTTTACCTGTGTCTGTTGACATGTCATCTTATTGGATCCTGAGCTGACATGGGGGTTACATCCCCCTGCAGTAGCATGGTGGGGGGAGCAAGACATAACCACTTTGTGCTTTCTTGTTAGGAATAAGAGACAGGGGTCAGGCAGGGCAGAGAGATATTGGGTAAAATGATGCTCAGGCTGAGCCTACCTAGGCCTGGCTCTCAGTGAACAGACGAGTGCATCCTGTGTGTGTGTGTGTGTGTGTGTGTGTGTGTGTGTGTGTGTGTTGTACAGATGTTCTGGCTGCTTCCTGGACTATTGTTCTTTAGTCTCAGACACCCTTACCTCCTGCTCTATCAGCTGAGCTGAGGCCCCAGCATGGCTCCAGCCCCTCCACCCCCGCCCCAAACACACACTATCCCTCTCCTTTTTCCTGCAGGCCTGTTTTGACTATGAATTAATTGTAGGTTGGGAAACTCACAAGCCATAATCAAAACCAATAAACATCAAAAGGCCGGGGGGGGGGGACCAGGCCACCTGGGAGTGCAGGGGACTTAGTGGGGCCTCTTGGTGGCTGTTTAGTGAGGTGGTGGGGGCTTTCTATGTATTTTCAAAGATGACATCAAGTATTTCAGATGGTCACTCAGAAGCTCCATCATGTAAACAAACTTTTGGAAATCTGGGGGAAAGGCAATGGGTTTCCAAATCCACTATTTTTATCTTTTACCAGCAAGCAGGAGCTGGGCAGAACATAGAATAAAATGTGGACTTTCTCAGTAAGGGTTAATAATCAATGTAGATCGCCTAACAAAGGCAAGGCTGCTGTATTATACTGGGAAAGTTTTTTTTTTTTTTTTTTTCTTAACTGTCAGTGAAGCAGTACTAATTATTACTCCAGTGTAAATGAGGTCATTTCCTATTAAGAGAACAAAATGCTCAGGCTCGCCTTGCCAATTCATACCAACTATTTTTCACACATACTCAGCTTTTTAGATTTTTTTAAAAGTTTTGATAAAATCCATTCATTTGTATTAGAAAAGTGTAAACCGCCGCAATAATAGTTACCCATGATTACCCCAGATGAGCTTTTGTAATATGTGGGATGTTTGAATACCATGTGTTAGCCATGCAACAATTAGACAGTTGAATGGATCTTTAAAACAATCAGATACTTTTATCTCACTGCTTAAAAAAAAAAAAAGAAACACAAAAAAACCATTCCTTGGATGTGTACCGTTAAACTGTAAATTCTGGGGAACACGCCACTTGTGTCACGAGGAGAACTTTCGGGTGTGTGTTGATCAAGGACAAAAAGACATCCAAATATCTTATCTGCATGTTTTCATTTTTTTATGCAAAAAGATTTAAGGAATATTGTAGCAAACAAAGGGTAATTGTTTTAGCCCAGATGTTGCTTTTGCACAACAAGCAGGTTACAATGTTCCCACAGAGCTGATGAGCCCAATCAGGGAAATGATTAAAAATTGATTTTGTCCCTGTAATTACAGTATGTAAACTACTTAGCTTGGATTGCAAAGGAAGTGATTTTCTAATTACGTATATACTCTGGTGTCTAATGATTGGTTTTTTGAAGTAATGAAGAGAGAGCACTAACGACTCCTTGGTGCTCTGTTGTTAAAGAAAGACCATCTTTAGAGTAAGCAGCAGCAGACAAAGAGTTTAAATTGAATTTTCAACACTGTTAACGTGCACATGGGTTTGTTTATTAAAGAGACAGGGGCACAATTTGATTGGCTCCAAGCAGCTTGGCTTTTCTTCATGCTAGAGCATGTGAAAACACATGTACTGGCAGGCAGGCGTGTGGCAAGAGGTCCTGTCACTCACCTCTGAGAGTCCCAGTGCCTGGGCCTATGACATAGGGTCTCAGGTTGCTGGAAAGTTCTGATGTCTGTGTGTCCTGAAAGTTTTAGATTGAACAGGTATCAGATGGCATCTCTGCCAGTTACCTTTGTTTTAAAATGAGAGTGGAGGATGTCTAGGGAATATCTTTTTTCAACTGCCTTATAAGTGGCTGGTCTCTAGTATGTGGGTGAACTCCATGTTTATAGGCCTGACTACACAAGGACAGCTGTGGGACCCTAGAGTGGACTCCTGGACTTTTAGATGGGACTCCTGGACTTTTAAATGGTTGCATTGAAGTTCTACAGTAATCTCCTCCATCGAGACACCATGGCTATTGAATGATAGCTCCTTTGGGCAGGGAAGCAGTTAGAATACAGAGGGTGATTATTTTTTCTAGGTTCATGCTGTGGAAAGAGGATGGTAGCTTCATGATGAACCTGCTGTGAGAGCCTCCAGGGCCCCATCTTCACCAGGTTCAGGTATGCACTCTTAATTGTGGTTTCTTCTTCATGGGCTGACATGGTACCTGATGTCATACAAGGCAAGTTTTGTTATTATCCAGGGAGTGTAAGGGCAGAAGAACAGAGATGAGCACTTCATATGTGTGTGTGCAGTTCATGTGTATCTTGGTGTATGGTCTGTTCACATGCTTGTGGAGGCCATGGGGTCAACATCAGTTATCACTCCTTAGGCATCCCCCATGTTGTTGTCTTTGAGGTAGGATATCTCATCGGCCTGCAACTCTCTAAGGAGTTTAGGTGGACTGGCCAGTGGCCTTGGGCATCTCCATTGCTGCCTCTCCAGCTCTGAGATTGCAGTTGTGTTCTGCTCTGCCTCTTCATCCTCCTTCCCTGCCTCCCCCTTTTCCTCTTCCTCTTCCTCCTCTTCTCTTTTCTTCCTCCTCCTCCTTCTCCTTCTTTTGTTGTGGGTTCTGGGGATCAAACTCAGATTCTCATTCTTTCAAGGCAAACACTCTATCAATGAAACTATCCCCAGCCCTGAAGAGAGAGTGTGTTGTTCAGTTTCCAGGTCAGGGGGTGGAGGAAGGGGCACCTGTGTGCAGGACCCTTGGCCACAGTCTCTGTGAGCCAGGCATGGCAGGTGAGACCAGGTTAAGGCTGACCTCGAGTAACTGAAGCAGGCTCGGACATGGTGGGGATTTATGCCTAGTCTGATTCCCACCTCTGCATGATTGGAGTAGGGACAGTGACCTGAGCATGGGAGCCTGATGGAGGAGGCAGGTGGAGGACTGCTTGCTGTGGGGCAGGAACTTCGAGTCAATCATTCCCCATCTCCAGTAACTTATTACTCATGGGTCGAGCTTTCCCCAGGTCAACAGAGTCCCCATGTGTCACACATGGGCACCATACAGCTCACGTCTCTGAGTTCTAGAAGGCTTGGCTAAGAGCTGGTCCTCAGTAGGCTGGGCCAGGAAAAGCCTGGATGTCCCTGGGTTTAGCCCATTCCCAATCCTATGGCTTTTCTCCCTTGCTACAGTTTCCTTACTCACGTGTACAATGGCAGCAAGATCCTACAGGGCTCATGACACTTCCCCACCCTGGCCTCGTTCCCCGCTCGTCCAGGGCAGAGTCAGTCATTGCTTCAGACCTGTCAATAGCTCAGGACAAAACCAAGCTTCTTCCTGTGGCTGTCAAGATGTGTGGATAACATCTAGCCACCATCTCCCATTTTCCCACCCACAATCCATGTCTAGTCACACAAGTGCCTCACTGTTCCTTGACATGTCCTTTGACCCTAGGCCCCTCATACTTGCTCTTTGCCCTTCAGGTAAAGGCCTCCTCCACATTTCCACAAGACTCCTTCCCTTGCTTGGTTCTGATACCACTTACCTGTTAGTTCCTTAGAGAAACCTCTGAAGGGCTTATCAAAGATCATCTCTGTGAGTGCCCTTTGCTTTGGACTTCACTTCCTTTTGGCAACATTATATTTTACATTTTTTTTAAAAAATATAAACTTGGATCTACTGTGAAGACAGGCTCTGCACAGGCGGACACACTCTTCAGTACTGTTTGCCCACAGTATAGACACTTGCCAGACACGCAGGAGGCTCTTGTCTGAGATGGTAGAGTGGGTGGCTGTTGCTCTAGGCCTATCTTTCTGACAGCTTCTTTACTCAGCCCTGGCCTTTTAGAAGCACTTTTATGATTGATTTTTGAGGCTGGTCTGGAATTTGCCATCTTCCTGCCTCAGATTCTGAGTGCCGGGATTCCAGGCCATACCTGGCTTCCTGTTGGGATCTTTCAGGGACAATTATCATTCAGAGCCCTGTTTGTTCTCTCTGCCCAGAATTGTCTAAAACAAACAAACAAACAAACAAACAGCCCAGCTTCTCAGTGTTTAAGGTGGAAATCAAGTCTACTGTGAGTTTGTTCAGTTATGGCAGACTCTTTATTCTTAATGGAACATGAAAGTTTTGAATGCTGGGCCCCACAAAGGTCTGGGTGCCTGGGCAGGCCTTTGATATGCTCTGGGGAAGGCACTCTGCTTGTGGGGGGATAGAACCTGCATCTCAGTAGCACATGCTTAGGGAGTTCCTTTGGTTTTGAAGCCACAGAAAGCATTGGTGATCTGGAGACAGGATCTTGGGCACATAGATATAGCCCCTCTTGAGTCCATCAATCACACCCTCCTATGGGTTCAAGGCCACAGATATCCATCTGGCTCTCTAAATCCTTCCTTCCCACTTCAGGAGGCCAGTGAAAGTTTCTCTGCTTTCACTCTGTACTGGCCTACCCTGGGAGAACTGCCCCCTTCAGGAGCCAATTGGCCTCCCACTTTTGGTGGGCAGAGGTGCCAGGACAGGGTTTGCTGGTGGGCACATTCAGCAGTACCTGGCAGTGTGCAGGCTAGACATACCTGTGGGCAGAATTCCCAGAAACTGGATGCATAGGTCCGTGGTTTGAAACCACAGCGACCTGGACCATCTCCCACCTCTTTTTACTGCTGAGTCCCCCATGCTGTCTTGTCGGGCCCACTCATGCTTCCATGGCTCTCTTGCAGAGCTCCATGGCTTTTATTCTCCTCTCCTTCCTCTAGGAGCCAGTGCTTCAGGTTGTAGAAAGTACCCTGTGCTCCTGGGCTCACCCAAGCCACCCAGGAAGTGGTAGTTAGGACGTACCCCATATCTATAGATTTAGATCCTCACTATGCAGCCGAGGTTGGCCCCCAACTTTCAGTCCTCCTTGGACTCTTCAGTCCTGGTACTACAGGCTTGTGCCTTCCAGGCCCATAGGCTAGTCTCTATTTTCCTAAATTTGCAGCCATCAGCTTCACATACCCGCATATGCAGCTGCCTTTACTGAGTCCATCACTCTATCTGCTTCAAGGGCATCCCTGCCTCTACAGTTCTGGGGTCACCATACTCTGTTTCTATGTTCTCACCTGTGACAATCCTTGGTTGGCTACCTGTACAGCAACTCTTCATACCATGAGCCATTTCTGTGTCCCATGGAAGACTTGCTTGTCCCCTCTCTGTCCTTGGTTGTCTAGTATAAGTTATGGAGCATAATGGTTGGTCAGAAGGGGTATAGCTCTCTAAAACTTGCTCACACTCAGGTCCCTGTGGCAGAGGAAGGCTGTGTGTATACTTTATCCCTGACCATATCTGTCTCCCCTGTAGTGCAGGTGGGGTTTGGGGCACTGAAATACACCTGTGTCAGTAATTTGTTTTGGGTGGGGCAGCTGCTATGCACCTCAGCCTCTTCGATCGTACCCTACTGCCTATTGTCTCTGCAGCCTGCCACCTCCTCTATTTTGGTGGAAGCTGCACCAAATAGGGCTTGTGGGCAGTGTCTTCCCAAGTGGCAGGCTTCCCAGGTGTCTCCTCAGCAGTAGGGGAGGCAGGGCCCAGAGGAAGCCACATGTCTGGGACAGCCTCAGGTCATACCTCAGACTAGCTCTCAATGTGTGTTACTCACCTGCACCCAAATAGCAGTTTCTTCCCTTGAGGCAGACGGAAGTACTATGCTGGCATTTTCTTTTCTTCCTACCTGGGTCCAGAGGGCATCCCTGGTCTGCTGCTATCACCTTTCCCAACCTGCAATGATTCTAACGACCTCAGACACCTGGAGCTCCTCCTACTTAGGCAGACGCAGAAAGACAGGAATGGGGCTAACTCAATTTCTTGTCCTGTGCCTTCAGCATTGTCTTACTTGGCAGCTGCCCCCTGGCATGTCGGCTACCCACCTTTGGACAAACTCCAGATCAGTCCCGGGAGGCAACATAGCCCCAAAGCTGTGCTGGGCCTTTTCTTAACTGATGATGCAGAACCTGGAGCTTTGCTCCCATCACCTCCCCTCGTAGATTGAGAGAGACAGGGCTGTTCTGATCAATGGCTCAGTGCCTGAGGACAAGCTGGTGTGGGACTTCCCTGAGAAGTCTCCCTCCCTGTGTTCTCCTGTCATCAGAATTTACAAAGCTTCTAAGTGAACAGTCCCCAGAGAACAGCCCTAGAATTTTGCAAGTCATGAGCTTGGATATAAACTCTCAGTCTGCACACCACTCCAACCACCCCTCCCCAACATAGGGAATACCCAGAGCAAGGCAGAGGGATCTGTAGAGCCTATGTGGCTCAGAACCTTTCAGTTCGAAGCTACCTAAGGACCACACAAACTGCAATGTGAACAGCTCGCTTGTGTGTGTGTGTGTGTGTGTGTGTGTGTGTATGTGTGTGTGTGATGCATAGATGCACAAGTGTGCACATGGAAGCTAGAGGTCAGTAAGTCATCCACCTTGTTTATTGACACAGAGTCTCTTACTGGGAGCCAAGGCTCACTGTGCTAGGCTAGTTGAGTCCCAGGAATCCTCTTGTCTATGCCTCCCTAGCACTAGGATTATACTATGGCACGGCATCTTGACTTTAACATAGGTGCTGGGACATGAACTCAGGTCTTAGGTTTGTGGAACAAGTACTTTAACAACTGAGCCATCTCCTGCTGTGGGATGGTCTGTATGTCAAATTGCTCTGATTGGTCAATAAATAAAACACTGATTGGCCAGTGGCTAGACAGGAAGTATAGGCGGGACTAACAGAGAGGAAAAAAATATAAACAGGAAAGCAGAAGGAGTCACTGCCAGCCTCTACCATGACAAACAACATGTAAAGACACTGGTAAGCCACGAGCCATGTGTCAAGGTATAGATTTATGGAAATGGATAAATTTAAACTATAAAAACAGTTAACAAAAAGCCTGCCACAGCTATACAATTTATAAACAATATAAGTCTCTGTGTTTACTTGGTTGGGTCTGAGCGGCTGTGGGACTGGCGGGTGACAGAGATTTGTCCTGACTGTGGACAAGGCAAAAAAACTCTAGCTACAATCTTCCCAGTACCTGAATGCTGGTTTTTCAATGGTTAGATCTTAATGCTTAGTGACACAGAAGAAGAAAGAAAACATGAAAGAATAGGGGGAGGCTATGCCTTGTTCTAGATAGCTCAAACTGAAAGCATTGTCTCAAGACAAGCAGATAAAAACTTATGTACAGAAGCTGGTCATAGTGGTAATGTCTCTAATCCTAACACTCGGGAAACTGAGACAGCAGGGCTGTGAGTTGGATGAAAGTCTAGATTTTTGTCCTGGCTTGCATTCTTTTTTAAAATTATTTGTTTTTACTTTATGTGCATTGGTGTTTTGCCATGGGTGCCAGGTCTCCTGGAACTAGAGTTACAGACAGTTGTGAGCCTCCATGTGGGTGCTGGGAATTGAACCTAGGTCCTCTGGAAGAGCAGTCAGTGCTCTTAACCACTGAGCCATCTCTATTGCTGTGATAAAACACTGTCTGAAAGCAACTCAGAAGGAGAAAGTTTATTTCTTTTTACAGATTACAATCCTGAAGGGAAACAAGGGGAGGAACCTGGAGGCAGGAATTGTAGCAGAAACAATGGAGGAATGCTGGTTTTTTTTTTTTGTTGTTGTTGTTCTTTTTTTGGTTTTTCGAGACAGGGTTTCTCTGTGTAGCTTTGCGCCTTTCCTGGAACTTGCTTTGGAGACCAGGCTGGCCTCGAACTCACAGAGATCCGCCTGCCTCTGCCTCCCGAGTGCTGGGATTAAAGGCGTGCGCCACCACCGCCCGGCAGGAATGCTGATTTTTGGTTTCCCCAGCCTGCTTTTTAATAAATACAACCCAGGACCATCTGCCCAGGGATGGCACCATTCACAGTGAGCTAGGCCCTTCTACATCTATTATTATTAGTAGTATTTTTGTTTTTTGAGACAGGGTTTCTTTGGATAGCCTTGGTTATTCTGGAACTAGCTCTGTAGACTAGGTTAGTATTGAACTCACAGAGATACACCTGCTTCTGCTTCCCGAGTTGGGATTAAAGGCATGCACCAGCATGCCTGGCCTCTACATCAATCATTAATCAAGAAAATGCTCCCACACACTTGCCTAGAGGTCAATATAATGAAAGCATTATTTCAACTGAGGTTCCTTCTTCCCAGATAACCCAAACTTGTGTCAAGTTGAGAAAAAAAACTAACTGGGACAGATACCCAGGGACTTTTAGGCTCGTTTGTGATATACAGGGAGACCCTGTTTTAAAAAACAAAACAAATCAAGTGCTTTCTCCCACAAAAAAGACAACTTGCCCACAATAGTAGTTTCCTCACTGGTCATTAATCCTGAACAGAAGAAATGCTTTCAGTGTGTGATTGTGAATACTTTCCAGTGGCCAGAAGTCAGTCTGGGGTGTGGAAGGGGTATTTGCTTGCAACACTCCAAATAGCTGACCTCTTGGGCCAAAGCTGCCACTTTTGGTTTTCTACATCTATCTGTGATCTTTGTTTGCAGATCAGTACCCTCAAAACCATGGGGAGATTCTTCTTTAACTGAATGTGCAACACATCCTATCAGGAGAGGACTTTTCCTTGCCCCATATGATGCCTTTCATGAGATGGTAGTGTATAACAGAGGAGAGTGGGCTGGTGATCACAGATTGCCTTGAGCACCCAGCCAGTGGCTGTGGAGCCACTGTGGATGAGTATCCTAGCTGGCTAGCTGGGCCACATCTCACAAACCGAGCACTCAGGCAGGTGACATTGTTTGGGTGGGCTGCATGCATTTGTGACACAGAGTGAGAAAGTTAGTAAGCTAACTGGGCCACTGTTCTGGACTTGATTCAGCAGAGATGACTGATGCCAAACATGGCATCCGTAAGTTGCACTCGGGCATAGACCTCTGAAAGACTCACCAAATACCCCCTCAGTCACTGAGCAGACTTGCCCACTTGAAATCTGGGGTAGAATTTTAGTCTCTTGTAGGGAACACCATAAACCAGAGTGAGGAGAACCCCTAAGCTCCCTGCTTTCAGCATGCCAAGGAGGAGTGAGGGGAGAGCCTTCTCTGCTCTATTTCTTCTCCTGGCCTATCTGGAGAGATGGCTTGGAAGCTCCGCCTCCTCCTCTTCTGCAGGTGGCGTTTCCCCCACTGAAAACAAGCTGAGCAAATTTGACTCATCACAGCAAAGGTCACACAAGCTCCTGTTTGGCAAATCACTAGAAGAATTGGGGCAGTGGGGCTAGCAAATATTTTTTGGCTCTCCCAAAGCCCAGCAAGTTGCCCTTAGATGAGTGCTATTGGTGTATCTTCTAGAAGACTGTGTTGGTCATTTCAGATTTTTAACAGGTCTTATTTTTACAGTTCCTGAACACCACGGCTTTAAGAACACCTTTCATCCAGGACGGAACTCTTTGACTTTAAGACTTGCCTGGTAAGGACCACCATCACTTTGTAGTTTTGTAGTTTGTTGAAGTGGGGGAGTGTCTGTCTATGAGTCTGGGGAAATCCAGAACTGCCTTTTCTTGGGGGTAGGGACTTGTCACAGGTTTCCATGCTAAGACAGAATCCTTTCATGAACTCTCCTCTGTTCAGATGATTGGACTGTGAAAGGTGGCCTGGGGTTCAGGTCTTCTGGGTGGGATGAACACGTACTCAGCAGACATACCTACCCCTGAAACCCAAACAGCAACCAGCTAAGCAGAGCCTAGCAAGGGACAACTTCATTCACTGTTGAGTGGCATCTGAGCTGTGGCAGTTTGGGACTAGAGCTGGTGAGCTGGAGCTGCTGGAAGCCAGGCGACCCCATGAGTGAACCACCTGTTGTCACTTCCCTGACAGTGCCATGTGATTCAGTGCACTGGCCAAAAGTTGGGGGACATCTGTTCCAGAGCAGTGCCACATCTGCCATCTCAGCCCTAAGATTCCAAGCTCACAAGTGGAGTGTTTTTCCTACACAGAAGCCCTTGAAACTTGTATAGTATAGAAGAGCATCGTGGGACGTGATGCTTTCATTGGCCCCATTTAAGGTGGCCCAAGAATTTCTGTAAACTCACCTCAGATTTAATTAGTCCAGTCCACTTTCTTCTGGCCACGCATCTCCGAGGTCACTCTATAAACCAGGGGAAATTGATAGTGGGATTATGCACTCAGAAATTAATTTTATATTCTACTAAATATATGTATTTTTTTATTGTGACTTTATCTCATTGGGGAAAGTGCTTACTTCTGATTTTGTGGATATTACTGGCCGTGGATTACTTTTATTTTGGTTTTTACACAACAGTTATATTAGAAATTTGCTGTTTTATTCTTACCTTCTTAGTAAAAATCCTTTTATCACACAATGGGTAATTTATATCCATTACCAGGCCTTTCAATCCTTTTCAGCGGGCTGTCAGTGCCGTTGGCACAGTAATGATTAATGTGATCTAATAATAGTGTGCCATTATATTACCTTAGTAAAACATGTACCAACATCCTATTCGGATCTACCAAATTCATAGCTTCCTATAATATTTTTGTTGAAAGACAGGATTACTATTTTTCAAAGCTGATTTTTCCCCCTTTAACATATTTAATGAAATTCACAATTCTTTGCCTTAGTAATCCAGGGCATGTGATTGGACGTGACGGGCAAATTCCAGGTCTGTAGGCACTGTTGTGATTTGTCAGTTGAGAGTGTGACAGTCCCAGTGATCTGCTGGGAAGATTTGTTTGTTTTTGTCGGGTCTGGGTTGCTTTGCCTTGAAGAAGAAGAAAAAAAAATATAAATTGCCAGGTCTCTGGTCCCTTCTGACTTCAGTAAAAAAAGTATATTTTAGGTCAAAGACAGAAAAATATGTGATTTGGTTCCAAGTTGCTTTTATTTCCTGCCATTTGGTCCCCTCTTTTGTCACCTGCCTCATTCTGCTGGCAGACAGCAGAGGTGACAAAGCCAGAGGAGGTGTCATCAGAAAGATGCCCCAGGATGCTCCTCTCAAGCCCCATCTTCTCGTTTGCCAATGACAGACCTTGTTGGGTCTGACATGGGGCTCCTCAGACTTGGCACTTTTAGTATGTTAAGTTAGACACTTCTGCACTGTAGGAAGCTGTCCCAACAGTGGGATACTTCACAGCATCCCTGGTCTTGTCATGCCGTGAGCACAAGCCTTTTCCTCACAGGGACAATCAAGATAAATCCAGAAATCTCTACATATCCTTGGGGATTCAAACAGTCCCTATTGGAGCCCATTTATCTCATGTGATAGACACACAAGCAGATCCCTGTAGTACTAGGGTACTCTAGAGGGGACTCTGGAGCCTCAGGTACCTCTTATCCATTTTTGGCTCTGGGAGAGGGGACATGTGGATGGTGGACATAGACTGAAGTACAGTCCTCTCTTTTCGTTTTCCCTTCTCTGTCAGAGAACCAGGCCCCAGCAAGGGCTTGAGTCTTTAGCTTCTTCCACTCAAACCCCATTATAATCATGCTCGTGATTGATAACATTCAACCTTTTCAAAGGGCTTTAAAATTTGTGTCAACCAAGGATGACATTATTGTAGTGTCGGAGATCTCTCAAACAATTACACACTCAAATCGAAGTGGGAAGGGTTGTCCTTCTATCCCTGATGCCTTTGTGATGTGGTGTGAGCCGGCATCTCAGCCCACCCCCACCCCATCCCCATCCTCACCCCCACCCCATCCCCATCCTCACCCCCACCCCCACCCCATCCCCATCCTCACCCCCACCCCATCCCCATCCTCACCCCCACCCCCACCCCATCCCCATCCTCACCCCACTTCAACCCCCATCCCCATCCTCACCCCCACTCCCAGCCCATCCTCACCCCCACTTCCACCCCCATCCCCATCCTCACCCCCACTTCAACCCCCATCCCCATCCTCACCCCCACTCCCAGCCCCATCCTCACCCCCACTTCCACCCCCATCCCCATCCTCACCCCCACTTCCACCCCCATCCCCATCCTCACCCCCAGTCCCAGCCCTCCACAGAGCTTCAGCAGGAAAATAAATGAGAAGAAACAGGTTTTGCCTTTTGAACTAGTCAGCTTGAAAAGTAGCTTGAATATCAGGGCTGCTTGGGATTGGAGGTGGGAGCGATCAAGCTAGAGAGAGAGAGAGAGACCGAGAGAGAGAGACCAAGAGAGAGAAAGAGAGAGAGAGAGAGAGAGAGAGAGAGAGAGAGAGAGAGAGAGAGAGACCAAGAGAGAGAGAGAGACCAAGAGAGAGAGAGACCAAGAGAGAGAGAGACCAAGAGAGAGAGATCTTATTTTTGATTCAGAAAAAGAATTACTACTGCAACATTGACTCGAAATATGCAATCAACTGAAATCAGGAAAAGTATTTTGAATACAAAATTTATATTGAAATACTCAAATCTTGATACATGTGCACTCACATGCATGTATATATTTAAATTAAGGATAGAGAAGATGAGGAATAAAGCTTTTGTCATAAAAAATACTACTGCAATATTTACCCTCAGATGATTCTGCATCATTGGAGTGCATTTTTGTACCATTAACATTTTCCATATGAGACTTTCTTGCTTGTTTTAACAACAAATGAGCAAATGGAGCTAATTTACCTTTGTGTTAGGAAGCTTTCAAATGCATTGTGACATTTGGGGTAGGAAGCATCTTCACCTATTTCTGGTTTGTCTCCCATATGGAAGGGTAAGACTGGTGAGGGTATGGGTCATTTGTGTGTTGTTCAGTGTTATTTCCCTAGTTCTTGGAGTGGTACTTGATGAATAGAAGGTTCCTAATAGTAGAAAGTGGGTGGGTTGGGTAGATAGATACATCATGGATGAATAGTTAGGTGGATCAATGGATAGATGGATAGGATGTTTAGATGGATATTTGGAGTAGATGACTGGATAGGTGGGTTAGATAGATGTGTAGATGGATGGATGTGTAGGATAGATGGATGGGTGTGTGGATGTTAGGTAGACGAGTAGGCAGATGGATAGATGAACACGTGAATGGATAGATAGATGAGTGATTGGGTAGACGGATGCATGTGTGGTAAATATGTGGATAGGTGGGAATGAAAATGAATGAATAGAAGGATGGGTGGTTAGGTGGGTGGCTAGGTGGATGGATCAACGTGTAGGTAAATGGATGAATGTAAAAATAAGTAGGTAGATAAGAAAAAGGTTGGACAGAGGACAGATAGGTAGATGAATGGAATGGATGGATGGATACATGGGCAGATGAGTACATGGGTAGGTGGATGAATTGATTGATAGATGGGTAGATGGGTGAGTGGATGAGTGGATGGGTAAGTGAATCAGTGCATGGGACTTTGTTTCAAGTCTTAACATAAATTTCTGACAATAGTGAAATGCCACCTTTACCATCTCTTCACTCTTGGCCTCTTAAACATTTTTTTTAAAACTTCAAAATGGGCAATTAGAGCCAAGTTTTCTCATTGTCTTTTCTTTTTAGTTATTTTTTTTCCAAGTAGAGGAAAATGGACTATGTAAAGGAATCACTGTAAGTGGAAAGATTCTTTGTGGCTGGCCTGAAGGACATGTACTAGAGAGAATGACTGGATAGAGGGATGAATAGACAGATACATGGATCAATGTATGGGGAAGTAGATGAAGAGCTCAAGTAGGGGGGAGGTGACCTGTTTCAAAGAGTAGGTAGTTTACAAGGCTCAGAAGACTCTCTGTGCACATGCATGATGTCTATCTCCTGGCTATAAGTCTAACTGTATATTTTATATTTGTAGAGGCTCTTAGATCTCCTTCTAATTTATTGTTTCATTTCCTTGGATTGGTTCATGCTCAACAATGTAGGGTCAATCTATCTTCAGGATAGGCTGATAGTCCAGTTGGTATATTCACAAGACCAAGTGCAGTCAGTGTGATAAACATACTAGGACGTGTCATCCTGGTGATGGGGAGGGTCCAGGTCTCTCCATCACTGACCTTTAAATTATTGTACAGTGATCATCATTTCAGCATCAGGGAGAAAATAATAGAGAAGGGAGAGACATCCATTAGTTATCACACTGGCTCTGGAGTCCTAGCACAAACACATGAGTTTTGGAATGCTATTCCCTGGGTCAGGACATTAGTTCTGCTGCTCATTGGCTGCCAAGTAGCTTACACTTTCATTTTCTCATCTATACATTGGAAATAACACTAATGTCCTGCCATGGATTATACCACGCCACATGCTTAAGGCAATGTCTGGCTCAAAGTTGACAATGAATGTATGAAATGTTCATTGTTTTCCCTTTTTCTGCTTAGTCATCTCTTCATTTCCTCTGCTTTTAAACAAGAATAATGAAACTATAAACCATTTTCAGAAAATTAAGCCCTCTCTGGCTCCTACCAAAGCTAGTGTCCTCAAGACATTGCCAGGCATGTGGTCTCCCTAACACCCTTGGGGACCTTGGTTAGTAAGTTCAGAGGACTTCAGAAAGAGTGGTGAGTTTCTTAAGTCAGCTTCCCCATGCCATTTCTTTTGTGAGGGAGCATTGTTGACACACCACTGGGGGTTTGGGATTTGCTTGCTGCTTGGGGGGGGGGTGAGTTCCTGGGATGGAAGCCACGTGGTTACAGTGGGTGAGTTGTTCCCATGTTTTTGGGAGGGAGGAGGGCTGTAGCTTTGCTCTTACACCCTCTTGTGAGTGAGTCTGCTCCACATCACAACCCATTTTGATATTTTTAGCTGCCACTGAAATTTCACATTTTGCTTTAGTTTATTATGTATGCAAGTATCTTGCTGATAAATTACATGTATAATTGTACCATCGTAACTACTGCTAGTCAGCGACAACGTATAATTAAACTCACCCTTGTAGTCATTGAACTTTTCTGTCCCTGACAAGATCATTGACCACCCCAGGCAGGGTGCACCACCATGAGGAGCCATGGAAGTGCCTGGGTGGCTGAATCGCCCTCCCACCTCTGGCCCATCGGGCACTCTGGTGCAACCTCTCTGCCTGTACACATGCGTGGGCAGAGTGCCTCTGATCCTGTGCAGGACAGAAGGGGCAGATTGCAGGGCCAGGCTTGTCTCTGTGTCTATGTCTATGACCAGCTCACTCAGCACGTGTGCCTCACAGACTTAATAAAGTTTTAGGATGATCTTTACTGGACACTGATCCCTTTTTTCACATGTAACATGACAACTTTCTATTCATTTTCTTTTGGGGGTGTTTACTGTGCCAATCTTCTGCCTCTGTGACAAGGATTGATCCATTGTAGCACAGGATCATGGAGGACATATTGTTTGATCATTTTTTATTTGTTTAAAATTTTAAACAAATCTGTGGTGAAATATACATAACAGAAAGCTTCCCATTTGTTGTCTGTCTATCTATCTATCTATCTATCTATCTATCTATCTATCTATCTATCAATCATCTATCTATTTATGTTTATTTTAAGGCAGGTTTTCACTATGTAGCTCTGCTTGGCCCATAACTTGCTCTGTAGACCAGGATGGCCTCAAACTCACAGACATCCACTTGCCTCTGCCTCCCCAGGGCTGGAATTAAAGGCATGTGTCACCATAACTGGCTTCCATTGTGATTATTTTAAATATTGTGGTTTAGTGGTACCAACCACTCCAACCACCTACCTCCAGAACTTTTTGATCTTAATGACTAAATGCTGACCCAACGTTCCTCTGCTCAGCAGAATGTCCTTGGGGCTCACCCATTACAAACACATAGGGATTCCATTGTAGATACATCCCAAATTTTGCGCATCCCTCATGACTATTAGGAATCATGCTGCTGTGTGAGTGGGTTTCTACCCTTCTTCAAGAGTCATCCTTAAGTTCATTTGGATATTTAGCCAGAGGTGAAGTTACTGGGTTATATGATAATTCTATTTTCAACTATTCATCCCTGTGACAGTTCACTGTACTCTATACCAGTTTAAATGCCTTTAAAATCCCAACACTTGGGAGGCAGAGGCAGGCAGATCTCTGTGAGTTCAAGGCCAGCCAGGTCTACAAAGCAAGTTCCAGGACAGCCAGGGCTATTATACAGAGAAACCCTGTCTCAAAAAACATACATTTTTTTTTTTTTGCATACAGTATGTTTTGATCATATTCTTTCCCCTCCCCCAACTCCTCACAGATCCTCCCTCCTAATCACTATCTCTAACTTCATGTTTCTTCTCTTAAAAAAAAAAATCAAATCAAAACAAGACAGACAAGAGTTCAATTTGTGTTGTTCAACTATGCCTAGGAATGAGGCCTGTCCATGGGAGAGCTTCCCTTCCCCAGGAGCTATCAATTGTAAATAGCTTCATGGTTGGGGGTGGGACTTTATTCCCAATTCCCCTTTTTCCTGCTGGGATTTTTGTCAACTTGAGCTTGTGCAGGCCCCATGCATGCTGCCACAGTCTGTGAGTTCGTATCTGCATCAGTCCTTTGTGTCTGGAAAATGCCATTGCCTTCAAGTTGTCTACCACCTCTGGCTCTCACAATCCTTCTTCCACATAGACTCCTGAGCCTTGAGAGGAGGGTTTTGATAAAAATACTACATTTAGGGATGAGTGCCCCAGGGAGGTCTCTCACTCTGCACACTGTCCAGTTGTGGGTTTCTTATTAATTGCCATCTACTGCAAGAAGTTTCTCTGATTAGGGTTGAATGATGAGTATAGCAATATACCATTAGGAATAATTTCATTTATTTATTTATTTATTTATTTATTTATTTATTTATTTATTTATTTATATATATCATTTTATAGCTTGAGTTAGCTTTAAACTCACGAACTACAAACCTCCTGCTTCAGTTTCTTGGGAAACTGTTGTTTTTGTTCTTCTAAGCTGGATATCAGAAAAAAAATCTTATATTTAAATGTGATGTTGTTGTTGGGAGCAAGAGTGAGTGAGAGAACTCTCAGAGGGAGAACATATACAGCATTACTGGGGATGGGCTCAGCGATAGTAAGCAGGCACTGAGCCCAGACCCTGGTCCTATCATAGTCCTTTCTACTCTTACACATCAATTCTCAGCCCTGCCCTGTGCCCCTCTCTGGCTATGCCAAGGAGCTCCCACTGGGTGCAGGCCTACCTACATACTCAGTATTTCCTCATGACCAGAAGGGAAGCTAAGCAAGCTAGCAAGGTCTCACAAAAAAGGAAGTTACTTCCATAATAGTGGTGAGAATGGGAACTAGGGATCTAAGGGTGTGCATGCAGCTTCCTGCCCTGTTTGGTTCTTTGGGATTATTCTTTGTCTCAGACGAATCCTTGTGTAGATATTATTGGAGTCTGGCCTCAAACTGGTGCTTCTCCTGCCCCAGCCTCCTGAGTGCTGATGACAGATATCATTGTCACATTTAGCCTGATTTTTCCATCCACCTGGTGGAGAATCTGCTTTCTCATTTCTGAGAGATACCTTGGGCACCTTCTGTGGTTTCAGGGGCTCAGCTGGCCAGATGAGACCTGTTGTAAATGAGATATCAGATACCTCCTCTACATCCACCTCCTTCCTGCTTGCTGCCCTCTCCATCCATCCATCCATCCATCCTCAGGATGTATGGACTCAGTACTTAGGAACCTTTTATTATTTCTTGATGCATAAAGGATGAAACATGGAGAGTTATTTGTTCCTTCTTCATGAACTCTCTGAGAACTCTGGGATGGAAAGCTGGGGAAAGGTTCTGGGGAAGGTGGAAGCAAGCCTGCTCAGATGGAACTTGTGTGGGTCTGATCTTGGAATTAGAAACTGGTTCCATTTTTGATCCCTGCTGCCAGCCTGGGTGGCTTTAAGTAGGCTCAGTCATCACAGCTGCTGGTTTCTACCTGAAGGCTAAGGAGTTTGAACCACCCAACTAAAGTTCTTTGAGGAATGCAGAAGGATCTAGATTAGCTGCGTGGTGGCACACATCTGTAATCCCAGCACTGGAGAGCCTGAGGCAGGAGGATTGGTGCACGCTTGAGGCCAGCCTGGGCTATATAATGGGATGAGACTTTGTTTCATAAACACAAACAGCATAGATTAAGACATCAGGAACCTGCCTTGAAAACTCATGGTCTGATACAGATGTGCTGTCTTCTTAACAGGCTCCCAGCCACATTGGTGCTGCTGGTCCTTGGACCACACTTGAGTGACAGTGTCCTAGATCGGTGCTCCTCTCAACCTTGGCCAGCTTAGAATTGCTCAGATTGCTTTTAAGACCCACCCAGGTCTGGGCCTCAGTCAGGAAATCAGCTTGTAAATCTCCTTGTGGGAGTGGTGGGCCTGGGAAGACCTAAGGTATAAGCATCCAAGACAGTATAGGGAAGTTGCACCTAGAACGGGTGTCAGAATCTCCTTGGAGGGAAGGAAATCCATCTTTGGGCCCTATTCCAGGCTTTCTGATTCAAAAATTCTGGGCTAGGTCTTTGAATTGGCATTTCTAGTAAGTTCTGAGACAATGCCTGTGCTACTGGCCTGGGGAGCACACGTGAGAACGAGTGATTTAACGTGACAACTGAACTGTTGCTAGTCCATAAACAGAGGGAATTGCACTGAGAGTTCAGGACGCTGCTCTACTGCCATGCCCTGCATGGTTTACATCCTAGAACTCTAACTGGAGGAGGTGAGGGAATGAAGAAGTGACAGGCACACAGACACAGGAAAGCTGGGATTGAGTGGTTTGGGATCTCTAATGGAGAAGCCGCAAAACCCAAGAAGCTCAGTGTGTTTATTGTGTGTGCTTGAACAGAGAGGTAGGATTATTGCATACAAGGAAACAGGCTTGTCTGAGCTCAGTAAGAACACTCTCTGTAGGGGAGCAAGGCTGTAAATATCCGGGGGAGAAAGCTATGATGGTTATTTCCTGCACGCACTATTGGCGTTCACACTTGGATCCAAGGAAAGGTTTGTCAGCCCTATGAGCCTCACCCAGGGAAGGCTTTGCCACTCACTTGGGACTTAGGCATTGGTCCTTGACATGGCTGTGACCATGCTAAAAAATGCACACTCACTCTGCACTTCACTCTCTCCAGGATTAATTCATGGGCAACTACTTGACATCTGTCTGTGTAAACTTTCATTGGGAAAAGGTTTGTGGGTAAACAAACAAGAAAACTATTTGAGAACCTTGAAGTTTTAAGGGTGAAGCTTTCAGTCATGGGACTGGAGAATGTTGCTGCTGCAGCTGAGAGACAAGAGGGACTTTTGGTCATCCTCTTTGCTAGATGTGGCCATCCCACAGGGTGTGCTTTGATTTGGACTCTGTGCCTACTCACCTGATTGCTTACACCCATTGCAAAGCCTCCACAGGGCCTGGCCTGGTGCTGGGCAGATCAGTCCTTGGCAAAACCCAATGTGTACAGCTGCTGGCGCCTGTTGACTGTGAGCGACAAGCACTGTCCTCATTTTATATGCATGATCTCATTTAATTTCTGCAATGATCTCATGAAATGAGTCCTGTCATTACCCCATTTCAGAGATGAGGTTCTGATGCTGCCTTCTGGGGTGGCTGTGGATGAGAGAACGGTAGCTGTGCTGCAGGGTAGATGAGGTGGATGGCAGTGAAAGCTTCACGCAGGTCTGCTTGGCTACCCTCTCGGCCTGATGGCAGTGCTCAGAGTCAATAACTGTCCTAGAAGTCACTGCAGTTGTCCTTTCTTGGTCAAAGTTTCACTGGTCCAAGACTCCTTAGGGAACCTGGTCAATGACACTCTTCTTGGGGAAAGCCCCTTTGTTTGAACCTTGATTGTGCTGACTAGGGATGTCATTCAAGGAAAAAGGATGGGTAGACCTCTGCAGGGTCCAGGTCCTGCTTCTGTGGCTTTCTTTTTGCCTTAAACACCCCCGTGGGAAGCCAGAAATGAGTCCATCAAAGCAAGTTCTTGCTGAGGCAATACTAAAGTGAGTTCATCTGTCTGTTTATCTAGGGTGGTTGGGTCAGAAGTTAGGGAGGGCTCCCTGATAGAAAGGAGAGACAGAGAGGTAGGTCTGTGGTACTTGGTCCATTGGTGGGGAAAAGAATGGACAGAAGCACCTCTTAGCCTCTGTTTGAGTGACCTGTTGTTAGCCTCATATGTGTCCAGAGTTCCTGGTATATGAGTTGAGCTTAAGCATGTGTAAGTGGTGTTGACACCAGGGAGGAGAGGTGCATGTAAAGCTCAATAAAGACAAGATGATTGAAGAGGTCTTGAGATGTCCAGAGTCAGGTTCGAGCCCTCAGCTACAGAAGACCCTTCTAGTGGCTAAAGTTATACCACTTCCCCTGTATGTCAAAAACTGAGATTTTGCTGAAGATATTATTGGATGTGTCCGTGTCCTGAGGTACAGTCCAGCATGAAACCCGGGATGGTCCCTTTGGTCTGCCGTGTTCTACCTTTATCTCACAACTAGATGGATTTAATAAAAGACTGAATTGGAAATCTACTATAATTGCTACCAGGCATCTGATTACACACTCTCTTAGTATATCTGGTAATGATGTGGGGTGCATGGAGTTGACATCTGGTTGAAGAGACTGCCTTCCCATGCTTTTGTCAGGAGAACATATTTGATCTTAGGCTGCTCCTTTTTTTGAATACTTGAGGGCTTCATTCCTTAACTCAAAAAAAAAAAAAAAAAAAAGTTAACCACAAACCTCTTAGACCAACCTGTGCTTCAACACAGACACAAGGACAACACAAGGAAGGGAAATCCACACTCTGTTCTCAGGGTTATGCAGCAATGGAGTTGACTTCCCTTTTTTTGAAGGAGAAGAGCTGCAGATCTTGGCTTAGAATTTGCAGGGACTATGATGACAGTGTGGGGAAAGGAGTGGTCTTGTGCTCTCTCCCTGGCAGCCCTTTATCCAGACTAAATGGGAGCTGTGGGAAGGAGATGCCTGCTTTTATGGTAAAGCATGCGTGGAGCTCAGAGGCAGGACACATGAGCCTTGGCCTGGCACAGAACCCTTGTGAGTTGTCCCTACATCGCAGACTTCTGCCCCCTCCCCCCTTTTTTATAATCCCACCACACTTTTCCTTTAGGACAGTGGGCTACTTCCAGACACATGTTTGAAACCAATCCACACACAACACCACAGTCTGAGTCAACCCATGTCCTTGGCTGCATATGAACCAGAGTATCCTACCACCTAGGATCCTCCCCCGTGGGCCAGACCCTGCACCCCAAGCTGTGTAGCAGGAGCCTGCTTTACCTGGCTGTTAACTTAGAGAACTGTTAAGGTCCAGGTCAGGCAGAACCAGGGTATGTAGCTTTATTTCAGTGGTCAGGACTTTCCAGGTCCAGGACTTACCAGAGCCAGGATGATTTGCTCTTCAGTCTCTTGAGGATAGATCCTGGATGTTCTCCTCAGTCAGTGTTCCCAAGCCCTGGGGACTTTGACCTGGGGATTCTTGCAGCATCCCCGAACCATCAAAACTCTGCAGGAACAGTTTACTGACTCTGTCATCCCTTCTTGTTCCAGGGACATTTGCTTTGAATCTTGGAGATGTGGGACCAGGGAACCTATTATAGTGATGGAATTGCTGGGGAGATCTGTGTCAAGTTAGGTTCCCAGGCCCCATAAACAGGTACTTGGGTCTGGGTGCAGCCATGCTGATGGGCCTGGATTGTAGCTAACACTGAAACTTAGTGGGTCCACCCCAGAGAGCCATGTTCTCCATCCCTTTTTGCTTCTTAGCTGTATGATTCTGGCTAAACATTTTGAGTTTCTGGTTCTCATTTTTTTTTTCTCACCAGTAAGAAAGTTGAACATGTTGACACACACCTGCAATCCCAGCAGCTGGGAGACTGAGGCAGGAGGATTATCTGGGCCACATAGTAAGTTCAAGGCCAGCATGAGCCACATAGCAATTTCCAAGCTAGCTGAAGATCCATTGGGAGGGGTTGTCTTATATAAACAAACCAACCAAAAAACACAGCCCAGAATTAAAGTATGCAGTTTTAATCCAGAGAGAGCAAGAGAGAAACATACACATACATAGAGTGGGGAAGAGGGAGGGAGGGAAAGAGAAGGAGAAAGGGGAGGGGGTTTAGGAAGGAGGGGGGAGAGAGATTATACCTACTGATTCTGAAGAGTCTGTCCACCACTTCTGAAGTCATGCTTTTACAAACAATCTGTATTTGGGGGCTGGTAAACTGCACGGAGGGTATAGAGCCTGTAGTGATTTAGAGAGAGGGTTTTGTGAACTTGGCCAAGGTTAGGAAGGCAGCTTCTATGAGAGAAATCATTCATGTTTATTAAAATTGCTCATTTTAATCACCCGATGTTTCCTTAATTTAAAAAAGTATACATATATATATATATATACACATATATATAAATCCTCTATAAATGATGAATACCTTGGAATTCACAAACTCTTTCACTTTTGTGATTGGCAACATTAAATGGCAACAGCTCATTTAAATAAGCAACATCTGGACATTATTATTTTTAGGGATTTTTTTTTCATGTGTTGATTTAGAAATCTGGGGCCTTTATGAATCTTGCATGAATATTCTTTTATATTCATATCTACCATCAAGACACAAAGAAATAGCCAAAAAATACTGTCCGGTGATTCTTTGATGCTATGCATGTGTGTGTGTGTGTGTGTGTGTGTGTGTGTGTGTGTGTTTTAAACAACGCATCCATTGCGAATGAGAGAAGCTATGGAATCAGCTGTCTCAGGGTAGGTGGAGGAGAGGTTTCATTTGTTGGAGGCAAATGCCCAGTCAATTAGAAGCCACAGTAGGGAGAAAGCTTCGATTTTATATATAATCCTATAATATTTTAAAATAACAATATAATTTTGGACTGATGATATCAGAATATGGTATCTACTATTTCTCAGAATAATCCAATTTAGAACAATGTATTCTGAGCAGTTTTGGCTAAAAATAGAAGATCTATCATTACAAGGTATAAGATAATGCATTAATTTTTATGAGTGAGTTATGAAGATGTACAACTTGGTTGAGGGTTAGGATAAACATAATATTCCTTAATTAATCCATTATGCCACAGTACACATGTGCCATTTTTATTATCTTAAAATGAAAAATGTCAAAAAGGGAAATTGCTGCTTTTTTATATCAAAAAAGGCTTTTTTGAAAAATCATAAAATGTCTAATCTAATTCACCATATAATACTAATGAACCTAGGAACCCATCTCAATGCACAATTTAGGATAAAAGTCATCCATTTCTGGCAGTCAAATTCCAGAACTTTTTAGATGAGGCAGAACCTTTCAGCACCAGATATCGGAAATGGCATTTGTGATTAGAAGTGTTAGTAATAGCTATTTGTTATTAACGTGGCAGAGAGTTTTAGAAATTCATATCTACCCTCCTTACATTTGCTAAATCTATGGTCACAGATGTCAAGATCTTTTGTGGAGTTCAGCCATTTTTTTCCACCCCTGAATCTGGTTAACTTTCATCTGTTCCAGTTTTATGGGCAATGCCAAATAGGGAAGACATACACACATGTGCTTGAATACATACATGTGCATATACATGCTTGTACACACATACATGTGCACACATATGCATGCATGCACACACACACATATGCACACACTCACAGCTTTCTGTCTGGTACAGTTAATTTCCTCAAACCTCTCTGAATTCCCCACACTTATTCACTTATTTTTGGCATCTCTGCTCTCTGGTGGCATCCTGTCCTTCTCAAGTCACCATCATGTGCCCGTTCTCTCTTTGTCTTATCACAGCAGTAGCTGTTGGAGGCATGCTGCCAGCACCTTTGTAGCGGCACACACGGTGGCTGCAGCAGGCCTTGTTATGGAAAAGAATTGCCGGGTGGGTTGAGAGAATGGCCGTCAGCGGACTAGAATCATGAAGCTGAAAGTAATATTGTCGACTGGAGGTCATTTTTCCCAACTGAGGGGCAATAGTTTGCCACTATAAACTGCACATTGCAGTCACTATATGTTTTATTAAACCATTTAAGGAACTTGGGAGCCATTTCATTTAAACTTCCTGCTTGATGTAGCTGAGGGCAGAGCCCAGAGCAGATCACAAAAGAGGCCTAGAGTAATTTGCAGAAGAAATACCCTGGTGCTCAGCAGGATACTCTGCAACTGAGCAGGCTGGCCTGCTCAGTCCTACAGAGCTCCCTAACGCTTGAGTGCATGAGTGTGAGTGAGCACATGTGTGTGCTTGCTAACTGTGAGTGTGTGGTGGGGAGGAGGGAGTGCTCTGGTCTCAGCTCTGCCACGAACTGACTGGGTGACCTTGGTCAAATCTCTCTGCCAGTCCAGGATTGCTTCTGTGGTTGCAGAAGTGGAAAATGTTGGATTCAACATGACAGGCCATTTAATGAAATGCTGGGTTGCTGTGCAGGTTCCCCCTAAGAATTATGGGGCATCCCAGTTATCATGGTAGAAAGTCAGCTTTTGATCTTGCCCTTCATGAGAAATCCCTTTGGCCTGGGATGCCTGGCTTTGGTTTGTTAGACAAGTCACTGTTCTCTGGCCTCAGTTATGCTGTCTGCAAAATGGGGTTTCGATGAAGGTCAAGCTGTTATTTGTCATCCTTCTGTTAGGCTGGGCTTGGGAAGCCATCCAGGACTATAAAACCCTTGCTTGATCGACATGGAGAACTGTGATTATAATTCAGCTTCAGTGTCTCCCCTGAACTGATGCTTGTGAATTCCGTTTTCACAGTTTGTGCCTGTGAAAAAAGGAACACCCTAAGAGTAATGAACAGGATGGAGTCGACCGCTTTGCATCTTCAGCCCTAAGTGGTGGTCTTTAGTAGGTGGCCTTAATTCTACGAAGTTATATAACCACATCTTTTTTCTAATTGGTGACTGTATTTAGGAGGTAGAGGGATACATGAGCTATTCATTTCGATTAAATTTTTTATTATGCACTCTGCATTTGGATTGACAACTATTAATATTAAAGAGCTTGGCCAAATTGAAATTTGTATTGCTGGAGAGACTTAAATGTAATGTATGATGCTGGAGAAAAAAAAAAGCCTGGGGAGAATGGGAATTACTGGGCTGGGTGCAGACAGGTCCCTGCCAGGTGCTTGTGTTTTCTGGGTAACACCAGCCCTGCACACTGAAGAGAGACTCGTGTAGAGGTCTCTGCAAAGCCAACATCAAGGTACCAGGTGCTGAGACATGCTCGTGGAGATGATGCCAAATAAAGATGTAGGACACGTTCTAGCGCATTATACAAATAATTTTTTATAATAACTGTTTATATACAATATTTTTCTCAGCTCTAATAAGAAGGTTTGGGGGTAAGGCAGAGGAAGTCATTCTAAACTAGGATTCATGTACCACCAATGTATCCTAATGATGAAAAAAAGGAAGCCCACATCTCAGATGCCCTGAAGCAGACTGGACTGTTGCTCTGCAGTTCCCAGGGAGAGTGAAGGCCCTGCAAGCTCCTGAGGAGGGAGGACTGAGGCCACAACCACACGTAGAATGTTCCAGTTGAGCATCAGCGATGGACCCTAGCACTTGGATTTGAGGCTTTAGGTCTTTGGGTCCTGATCTCTTTTAACTATGCATGGACCTAAAAGGATTTGCCCAAAGACCTGAGGGATCTGCAGAGAGGAAAGTGAGGTGTCTGGGTCACAGAGCCTCTGAGGAAGAAACAACAGAATTCAGTCTGGAGGACACTCTTAGCAGAAGGTGCTGTCTTTATAGTCTGTGGCACTGTAGAATTAAGGATGAGGCTGCATCCCACAAGCCACCAGCTTATGAGTTTGTTAGCTGGTCTTCATGTACTACACATATGCCCTCCATCTTCCTTAGATTTCCTCATGCCATGTCCTCTGTCTAGAATGTCAGCAGTTCTCCACCCTTCAAACAAATTCTTTAGGGACTCAGACTGAAGAGTGTCCCTTTATGGTGCCATGAGAATGAATTGTTCCCATACTTCTCTCTGCCTTCCCTGAACTGTTCCCTGAGGGAAAGATGGCACTCCTGCTTCTCCAGCCCTTGCCTAATACACAGACACAGAGAGCTCTCCATGTGCAGAGAACAGCCCCACATGCAATTCAGACTGGACTGGAATGAGGGAAGGGGGTCAGTTCACACCTAGGGATGATACTGTTATCAGGGATATTCAAAGGGTTGGGGTGGGGATCAGCAGTAGAGCACCTGTCTGGAATTCACCAATGATAGTCAGAGTGGTCCTGGATGTTAGCACAGAGGTAGAGTTTTTGACTAGCATGCTCAGGGTCCTGGGTTCAGTCCTCAGCACCACAGAAATAAAACAAAATACAGAGATGCTCAGTGGCTTGGTGGCCTGGTTTACCAGGTTTGATGAATGTTGAGTTTTCATCAGCAAGTACCTTTAGATATCACACACTAGCTATTTGTCATTTTAAAGCATCCAGGTTGGTTTTCCAGATGTTCCAGCTCTGCTGGAATGGACACAGGGAATGTTGCTCATGTCCCCACTGCCATCAAGCCTAATCCACCTCTCAGGTATGCCCTAAGCTGCTTGAGGACAGGACCTGTGCTCTTCATGAGTGCTTTCTCAGACTGATGGGTTCAGTGGTTGCACCCGAGACAGGTGTGATGAAGAAACTCATCCAGGCTGGAAATGAAGGCAGAGGCAGCTGCCGGTGTGGGAGGCATAACTACCTTAGGGCAGTCTCCAAGAGACATTTGCATTGCCTGGGTTTCTTTGACCAGTGTGGGTCACAGCCTCTCAGGGAGCAAGCAGTTCGAGGATTGTTCATGAACAGCCCAGTGACCTGTTTGCTTTTGGACACTTTGTTAGCCAAGTTTGGAAGACGCTGTCATCACCTTTAAGCCTGTGCCCTGGATGCTGTTTGGCCTGCCATGGGAATAGGCTGGAAGTGTGGGGGAAGTGATGCCTCTAGAGAAGTCTTCACCAGTGATGAGGTGGGAGCTAGAGAATCCTGGTACCCCGTTCTCCTCCTGGGTGGGTGACTTTGGGCTGAGTCTCCTGCAGGTTCTCAGAGCACTCAGTAGGTCAAGACCCAGTTACTCCATCTGGAGTGACCACATAACTAACTCTGCATTGCCCTCCCATGTCACTTTTCACCCCCACACCTACCACCTCATGTCACTTTCATAGCTGGGACCTCCTGTGGTCCATAGATCCCTTGAATGGGCCTCTCGGGAGCAGATATGATTTGGGATCTGCACAACTGAATAGATAGTTTTCAGGGCTCATCCACATGTGTGTTCCTCCCTGGAATCTACCAGAAGCACCCCCAAGGGGAAAAACCTAAAGTAGTGACCCATTCTGTAGATGAGGAGGCTAAAGCCTACAGGATTCATGGAGCCAGAATCAGATCTGATCACTGCTGCTGTGTTGTGGAATCTAGCTTAAGATGTGTTACATTCGTTTATGCTGTGAAATATTTATTTAATGATGCAAAGATGTGTTGCATTCTTTTACGTTGCATTTGTTAACTCTGTGAAGCTGTGCTACTGTGCCTGTCTAAAACACCTGATTGGCCTAATCAAGAGCTGAATGGCCAATAGCTAGGCAGGAGAGGGATAGGCAGGGCTGTCGGGCAGAGAGAATACATAGAAGGAGAGAGAAGATGGAGTAGTGAGAAAAGGAAAAGGAGAGGAGGAAGCCAGGGGCCAGCCATCCAGCCACACAGCCAGCCACAGAGTAAAAAAGGAAAGAGAGGTATATGGAATAGAGAAAGGCAAAGGCCCAGAGGCAAAAGGTAGACGGGATAATTTACATCAAGAAAAGCTGCCTAGAAATAAGCCAAGCTAAGGCTGGGCATTTATAAATAAGAATAAGTCTCCATGTATTTATTTGGGAGCTGGGTGGCAGGCTCCCAAAGAGAAAAGAGTAAAACAACCTACCACACTTCTGCCTTTCTCCCTTGGTGCATTCCACAAAGTGGGGAGCCTGGGCTCAATCAAAAGGGAGGGCAATGAGGACTGAGTTAGCTCTTTAACCTTGAAGATGGCCGTGAAGGCCATGAGGTACTAGGTGAATGGAGAAAGAAAACAGTGGTTATGAAGGCCAGGTTGTCATAGTGGACAGGATGGAGGTGGGGACACAAGGGCTCCGAAACACAGAGAAGCTGACCATGGGTGTTTGAACCAGTGCTCCATGCCTTCTTCCACACCGGGAGATGGTGGGCAGTGGGCAGCTTAGGTTCTCATGGCGGGGCTGATAGCAGGTCTAGACTTGAAGGTATGTCTGGCAGTTTAAGAGATGTCTCAGAGAGGACATGATTTTTGGAGGATTCTTGCTCTTGAGTCTAAAGGAATGTTTGGAGACACATCTTTGACTCCAACCTGTCTGTCCCCCTGGATTTTGTGGCATTTCAATTAAGAGTCTAAGAAAGTATCAGGAAGGCCTGATGCCTGGAAACAGAGGGAGGCAGGGATCTTCCCTCCCTCTGTCTGTGCTCTGGACAGCGTGTACCCACTGCAGTCAGGGCAGTAGAGGATACCATATACCGTCAGATCTAGGGGCATGTCTATCAGGAGGGGGCCATGCTGGGGTGCCAGGGAAAGCAAGAAGACTCCATAGGGTCTTTTGTGACTGCTGTGTTTCATTTGTACCAGTCAAGGAGAGGACCTTAGGCTGCCATGTACAGGCAGAAGTGCAGGTGTGTGAAGGAGCAAAGCTCTTTTCAGGAACAGGGACCAGTGAAGAGAACATTGAACACCTGCTGCTCTCAGGCAGGGGCAGTGCAGAGTGCTCCACAGCCCAGGTCCACACTCCACCAGACATGCCCCAGGCTTGTCCTACCCACTAGGAAGCCAGAAGCAATGCTCCTTCAGTCATGTATTAACACCCATGCTGAAGATAAGCGCACAGCATGGACCCCTTTATTAGGGGATGGTGTCTTGCCTGTATTCTCCTGTCAAGATTGGGAACCCCAGTGCCTGGGGTTGAAAATCCTATCTGCTCACTCCTGGAGAACTTTTCCCAAAAGATTGGTGACCAGGGCATGGATCTGGGCCTCCTTTCCTGGCCTTTTATTGATACCAGGGAGGCTACAGATAGGACCTGGCAAAAAGAGAAAGTTCACCGAGTGTCCATCCTTCCTGGGTCCACCTGTGGCACTACTCCTGGTTTAGGCACAGAGGGGCTCCTAGGGACATATATACTGATTTGATTTGACAGAGGGTCACATCTATTATTTCCCCTCCAAATTTTAATATCAGATTCATTTATTCTGCTGACCCCAGCTGACAAATGCTCCCATTACTCACCCATGTATTCATTTGCTCTTGCGATCTGTGTTGAGTAATTGTCTTGCCTTATTGGCAGCTTTAATTCTCTACTCCCCCTTTCCAAAGGTCAGTGGCTTGCTAGCTGACCAGGCCAGTGAGAGTGTTCCCTGGAGGCAGTTTTTTTTTTCTTTTTTTAAAGAGATGCTCATTTACATGGGTCAGACTTCAGCTTTGCGCTTCCCTCTTCTCTTATTGTTTCAGATTGATATTATTGAAATCCCTTGGACATGGTGGGTCTCTGGTCTTACCTTTCTGCCATTTCATCACCTGGCTCTGTGTCTGAGCCATGGCACAACTGTAAGGCTTTTCTTTCTATCTTGCCTTTCCATTCCAAATTAAGGTCTGATGACACACCGCTATCAAAGAGAATATGTGTGTGCATCCTGGGTTGTATCTCTACTATTTCTCCCCTCCCTCCTTCCCTTCTCCCTTCCCTTCCTCCCTCTATTCCTTTCCTTTGTCTTCTTAAGGACAACATCTCACTTTGTCACCCAGGTTAAGTAGCACAGGCTGGCCTTGAACTCTCAATCCTCCTGCATCAGCCTCCTGAGTGTTGACCACAGCTGTGTGCCACCATCCCCACTGGCTTTCTAGCTGTATGATTTGGAAAAGACAAACAACACCATCAAGAGTCCCAGTATGGGTCTTGCTGACTTGGAAATGTCTATGGGTTGGCTTTTGGGTTGAGGCCTGATCTAAAGAGAAACTTTAACCTGGCGTTTTGATTTGGAAAATGCAAGAGTGGTTATGAGTTTCTTCTAGGAGGCAGACAAAAGTGTCTCAGAAATCTAATCCCAGCAGAGTTCCTCGGGAGCTGACACATCCAAAGTTAGATCTGTGGTTGTGCGTGTTTTCTGACGGTGACTTTTTCTGTGCAGCTGTGTTTGCTCAGGGAAACACATCTCTGCACAGAACACTGAATGAAATATGAATATACTTCTTACAATTTAGTACTTTTAATAAAGGATTTGTGAGCAAAAAGCTTAAGTACAGGGACCACAAAACATATAGATAAAAATATAGCCGCAATCACACATCAAACCCGAGAAAATTCATTATGTGGAGAACATCAGTAATTGAGAGAAGTTGTGAGAACTGACAGACAAATAATATATATACTCAGAATTCCAAAGCCATGAATTCTCTTAGCTGGGATCAGGCCTCTAAGTTCTCGAGGGTGGGTGTTTTATTACAGTGCACGCTTTACTTAGAAGGATGTAATTTATTATCATTGAATCTGCATGGCAACATGAATTTGGATTTGAGTCTTTGAGAGAAGTTTACAATTAGTCCCCTCATATGTATTATATGTATTTATAGCTTTGAAAAACACTTGATGTTAAAATAACTTAAATACCTTCCCTTTTGTTTCCCTCTTTGGTTGCTCTGTGAAATACTGTCTCTTCTTCCTCCTCCTTCTAAAGCAAAGTTGAGCCACTGCCAGGGGAAGCGTGACCGCTGTGGTTGGGCACCATGGCTGGATGGCCACCAGTCCCACGGCAGGAAGCCGTGAGAAATGAAGGCAACCATTCGGTACTCTCAGGTAACCTGCTCCTAACAGAGAGTAGAAGAGAAGGGAAGAAAGATCCCAACTGTGCAGCTCTGCCGCCCTCACCAAGGACCTCTCGACTCATCCAGCCACCCTTCTCCTCAGGCATGCCTTGCTGTTTCCTACCATGTAGGAACTGTCAGTGGGCTGTGAACTCTATGGTTTCCCTTTTTCTGTTAAAATACAGTAAAGACTTGATTATGTGTTTCAGTATTTCTCAGCCTGACCCTCAAGGAAAGCCCGTGACAACGATTTAGTTATCGGCTTGTGTTTACTGCGGTGCAGTGGGGTTGTTCGCCTGACATTTCCTTCACACTGTATGGAGGCTTTTAGCGAGTTGTTCCTCCTACCCGGCCAGCAGCTCAGCTTGGCCTCTCTTTGCAGATGGGTTACACATTCCCTTAACACTGGCGCGCCCCCCTAACCTTCCTTGGTGACTTTCGATGACTTAAACACAGTAATTGGCATGGAGGTCTAAAGCTTCATTTTATGATATTAAATCATTCCTTTCTAGAAACAGGAGTCTGCAAAGTACACCATTCATTATGTGAGGGCCTGTGTTCACATGGACGCTGGCTGACGACAGTGACTATCTGAAGAAAGGGGCCATACGTGCCAAAAGAGGTGTCAGCTCTCACCTAGGCAGGAGAGGGTCAGGACCAGGAGTCCACCTGCTGCATCTTGGGGCTTGAGACACAGGATGTTTTTCTATTGTCTTGGTGTACAAAGCATAGCAGTTCCTTAAATTTAAAAATGTAGCCTGAGATGAGCCTAAACCCTGTGGCATTATTCTAGAGGGCCCTGGTGATCTCTCCATATAATCTTGTGAACACCCTCCCCCATGTGAGCCATGGTTTTCTTGAAACAAAGAGGATTACCAGTCATAAGTTCTGAAGACTGAAGTAGGGTGGGAGGAAGGTTTACAAAGAAGATTTTTTAAAGTACTTACAAAGCTGCTACTTCATTCAGTTCCAGCCAGAGAGGAATTCTTAGCTCTATCACCATCTTGGCTCCTTCAGTCTGTGGTGAGAAGGGGTTGACTGGACCTTTTCAGGTCCTCATTAGCCTCAGATGTCCCATGAGAACAGATTCCGGAAGATCATGGGCAGCTTCTGGAGGCAGCCAGCATAGGAAAACCTTTCAAGAAGGGCTGCACAGCTGCTCAGTTGTTCAAGGGTCCACAGGCTTGCTTTTCCCCATGTGGAGTTTGGGAGGTACAGTCACTAGAAGTTCAGACCTGGGCTGGTACCTTTCTCTCCATCCTACCAGCCATCTTTTGTGCAGCTTCTCCATGTTCCCGTGTGGAGCACCAAGGTTTCCTGAGAAGGTGTGATGGGACCGGCTGAGGAAGCCAGCTTGCAGGCAATGTAACCCTGGAGCCTCTTATCACAATACCTCTCAAGTCTCCCCACTCACTTCCCTGGCCAAGCTCGTCACCTCAGGTGATGGGTAGCACCAAGAATTGTCCTCAGCCAGAAGCAAGAATCTTACAATGTTAGTCAGCCCTTTTGTCTCTGTGACAAAATACTTTCAAAAGCATCTTATGGGAGGAAGTATTTATTTAGGTCACAGTCCCTTAGCCCTGTGTGTTTAGGCAGGATGTAGTGTATGGAGGGTAGCTTTTTCATCTTATGGTGGACAGGAAAGAGAGAAGGTGGGGAGAGGAAAAGAGGGAGGGAATACATCCCTAAGAACCAACCCAGTGAACTACTTCCTCTGATTAGGCCTCACTTCCTAAATTTTCCACTAGTTGGGACCAGGTACTTAAGACAAGAGCCCGTGGGTGACATTTCATATTTAACATATAACATCCACCTACACTTGGATCCAGGGATACAGTTTTGTTTGTTCATTTTGTTTAGTGTTTTTTTTTTTTTTTTTTTTTTTTTTTTTTGGACAAGGAGTCCATTGAGATTGGGACACAAAAGGGAAAAAGTAAAGAGTAAAGGCCGTCGGAGGACAAATAACAAAACAGTGTGCCATATATGGAAGTCCTTAAACACATGCAGAGGCAAGGGAGCAACTAGAGGGGAGAAGCATTTGCTGAGTTACTCTGCTTTTAGGGTCGCCTCTCAAATCATTCCTTAGCAGGAGAGGCCAGGCAAAGGAGCGGGGAGAAGGATGAAACTCCTAGAGAGATTAGGAAAGATATGGAACATGTAACTGGTATGGAGTGCATGGCTCCCACATCTAAAATGACTGTGTTAGTATGTAGGTCACACTACTGTACTGTCGGTTATTGGACGTTGCCTTAGATAACTGTTTGTGGTGTATTAAATGCTTTTGCTGCCTCAGCACACTTTGTAACTGGTATTTTTCACACAGTTGTAGTGCTGAAAAGGCCCAGTGCCTCAGCAGAAATCAATTTATCTTTCCCTTCACTGTTTGTGTATTGTGAGCTCCTGTAGTATGTTCTCATTTGATTAATTGATAGTCTTTGTGTTAGATATCATTTGTAACCGTGCTGTCCGACTCCGGGTGCCTTAAAAACTTTCATAAGAACACGACATTATTTATGTGAGACCTCCTCGTGACAAAGTACAATAGTGAGATGCAGAAAGAAAAAAATAGGATCAAAAAGCTCCTGGCTTATAAGTTTATTAAGGGCAGAACAATGTTCCCATTCATGTCTCTGGCCGTTTCTGCAAGGTTGCTTTGACAGGCTTTGCTAGAAAAGTTGGGTGATGAAAGTTTTTCCTTCCTTAGGTTTTTTTGTTTTTGATCATCTTGTATGGCTGCTAGGGCTTCTGGTTCTGTTTCAGATGGGAAAAGTGAGAGGGAGAGGCAGGAAGGTGTGGGAAGCATGGCACTCCCTGAGCCATGGAGACCAGACTGAGAGACTGAGACCTGTATCATTATGGGTTGCTCCTGGGGCCTCACTGGAGAGCATGGTGCTTTTAAAATAACGTGTTTGTATGCATTTCACACAGTGCGGGCTGTTCCCCGGCTATTATTAATATCTATTTTTAGATAGAAGACCTCTGTAAATGAAGGTACCGAAGGCCCGAGTTACAAAAAAAAAAAAACGAACAATACTGCAGCTTCCCCATTTCATTATAAAGTTTCTTTGACCCTGTGGTTTATTTTCAAACATTCAAGTTATTTGTTCTGGTGTATTCTTAAACAGGGGTTGTTTTTCTCCCTCTCAGAAAATGAGCACAGATGGTGATGGGTTTTCAAGTGCTGACATCCCCGCTTGAGAAAGTGTTCCCACCTTCTTTGTGCTGAACAAGTCAGGCACACTAACACGATGATGCGATCATCGGCTTCATGCAGACATGCAGAATTGATTGACAGGGGAAAATTTAACATAAACCACACATTCTTTCAGTGCCTTCAATTTCTTAATGATGTTTATTTGTTGGATATTAGCAGCGGCAGGAATTTCATTTAAGGCAAAAAGGGGGAGTGGGTAGGAAGGAGAAGACAGAGTAAAAAGGGTGAAAACTTGTTCCAGGCAAACAGGTTTAAGAGGGAATTTATTGCTCTGGCAGAGTCTCCATCAAAACAATCTGTAACCGCTCCTCGGAGCCAGCTCCAGAGCCGAGGCTGTCAGCGGCTAACTAGCCATTCTCAGACCATTGCTTCTGTTTGCGTGACTAAATACAGACAATTAAAGCCGAGCACTTTCATTCTCCGTGAACTCATTGTTATCCAGGGTTCAAGTACTCAGATAATGGGCCACAGGGAGACGGGTGGATCATGATGGCAGAGGGCTACTTGGTGAAGCCCACTCCTCATTATCTGTGGTACACCCTGCGTGGTGACCCTGGATTTCAGGTTGGTGTCCTTGTCTGTGCATTTTTGTAGAGATTGGCTAAGGGGATGTGGTGCCTCAGAGCGTTGGCCTGGGGCTCCTTCTTAGGACAAGTTACAAAGGCAGGGCTGAACACCTGCTCAGCATCAAGAGGGGCGGGGAGGAGTTTCCCAAGATGCTCCCCTTTTTACTGATGCTCTGGGCAGCAGTGGAGGACACCAGCAGGTTGTCCATCCCAGATCTACCCACATGGCAACCTTCAAACTGAGGATGGGGTGTAAGGACCCTACACCTCTAAAAGTTAGGTTTCCCTTTGTGCATTCCATCTACACTCAGGTAATAAATAATGTTGAGCCACGTTGTAAGTATAGGAAGCCAGAGGTTTATAACATTTAGTACTTTTTCTCAAAGCATCATAGTTTTTCCAGTGTTTCCCAGATTAGGGCATCCGTGCTGTCCCTCTGCTCTGAGTCAAAGCTCTTCAGGCTGTAGGTGAGCGTCACTCTGTGTCCCCCTCAGGCCTTCCTAGGCTCTTTGGTCACAGCCATCTTGTTTCCTATTTTCTTAAAGCACCTTTATTTATATCAAATTTGTCTTTCTCTGTTCTCCCTTTCCTTCTCCCTCCCACTCTCCTCCCTTCTTGCTGTGTTCCACCCCTCACTTAGCCCCTTCTGAGTGCAGCCTGGGGCTGGTCTGCGTGCTAGCCGGATTCCCTGAGTTTCAGTGGTCGGGACTGGTATCTGACCAGGAGAGAGTCCTCCCATCACTGGGGTGCAATGAGATGAGGCTGCTAGAGCTCAGAAAGCCACCAAGCAGTACTTGCTTCTAGGTAGTTCTCTAGCTGAATGCCTAGCACGCCAGCCTTCATTGTTCCCGCTTTCCTGGCAGAGTTGGCCTGTTGTAGTCTCCTGCTGCTATCAACTGGTCTCAATTAGATAAGACACCTCACGAAAGTCTCCTAGGAGTGCCTGGATTCTGCCCTGTTCTGTTACTCTATACCCTACTTTGGTTGGGGCAAGCTGGACTCAGAGCGTAGCACGTGCATCCCCATTTCCAAGGAGTCCCAGTGCAACTTGTCCATCTGCACCATCCTTGGGTGGCCTATTCTTTGAGCAAAACTCCCAGATCTGTCCCCATATCCCCAAATTATCACACTCACCCATAATCACCTTGCCATGTCTTGGGGGGAGTAGGTTGCCTATCTAGTTGGGGCCCTTTAGTACTGGCATATGACAATAATGCTGCTCTCATGGTCTGTCACTCTGGGACTTCCCACCCAGCACAGTCTGTGGTATTCCTGAGAAGCAGACAGGGACAAAAATGGCCTTGTAAGGTTGTTGGCTTTAGTGCTGGTCTTCCTTGAAGAAAATCAATGTGGAATAGAATCTCCTCATGGGGCCCAATACAGAGCCCAGAGGTCCCCAGCATGGGCAGGAGCAGTCGTTACCCTGGCTTTCCACTTTAGCAGGCCACAGTGCCAGCTGGCAATATAGGACTAACAACCAGATCAGATGTTCTATGGGTTCTATACTGGACTCCTTTGGAATCATCAATCCAACCCTTTGCTCCTGATAGCCCCCTCTCTTTGAAGGCTTGCCTCAAATTTTCTAAGAAACCCAGGTTGTCCTTGAACTTTTCATGTAGTCAAGGCTGGCCTTGAACTCATAATCCTCCTGCCTTAGCCTCCTGAGTGAGTGCTAGGGTTATAAGTGTGAATCAGCATCTAGCCCCTGTGCTGTGACTTTGTAGAGAGCTCTGCCTTGCAGTTAACCTGGAAAACTGCTCACATTGCTTATTTAAAGCCCATAGTATTTTCTTGGGTTGAAACTTGAGAGAGGGTCCTGCCTACTTGCAACACAGAGAACACTAGAGTGAAGGGCTTGGAGGTCCTGACCTTCTGTGGAAGGGTGAAGGTCTCCCATTGAAGAGGCACTGTGGTGTTCCTGTGGGATGGAACATCAAGAAGGGCCATGTCATCTGTGAACTACATGATGGTGTGTGGAGGGGCTGCTGGTGCTCATAGGTCTACCCCTAGTTGGAGTTCCAGGTACATTCAATATGGCCAGCATGGTTCTGGAGTAAATCAACTGGAGCTCCCAAGGTGCCTCCTGCCAGGAGCCATGTACCACCTTAAGGTCCAGTTGTTAGAAGGTCTCCCATTTATTTTGCTGTTGTCCACCTTTGCTGCCACCTTTAAGAAGGAGTCATGGACATGCCCAGAGAAATTTGTGGTCCCAGGGCTATATCTGGGGAGCTGAGATGCAGGGCTTGGCCACTGGACACATGATGTAGAGCTGCCTTTTAATTTTGTCCCAAGTGGCTTTCTATTGGGAGTTTGGCTCTTCTGGCCTGGGCAGAGGCTTGTATATTAGTTGGCTGGGTCCAGGAAGCTCCAGCTCTCATGTACTCCAAGACTGGGGCCTGGGCATGGCTAGATGCTAGACATAGCCTCTTCTGTCCTGATAGGATGACTGTGCCTGAGAACGAACTAGGGACCTGGCTATGTTGTGATCATTCCTAAATCCCCTCCTTTTCTGGTTGAGGCCACTGCCAGCCATGCCATTTGCTTCTCTCTCTAGACAGATGGCTCACCAGCTACAGTGGTGAGATGTGCTCTGGGTTCCCTGCTGGCTCATTACCTGGTGCTTCTCCACAGCCCTAATCTAAATGCTGTGCTGCATGAGGTGCTCTACTTCCTGCCCTGTGCTCACTGCCCTTTACTTGTTTGCACTGTCTTGTTCACTGTCTGGATCCTCTTGTTCACTGCTTGTACCTTGATCAGGCTGTGAGTTCCTTGTGTCCGTTCTCTGTCTGCAGCACCTGGGATCTTGCTCAACTCAGGAGGTTCTATATGAATAGACATGAAGGGGAGAAGGATGAGACCTGGACCTCCACTTGAGGGGAAGACAGTCCAGTGTGTCACACTCAGATATCAAGGAAATGGGCCTTAAGTCCTAGGACATGGTGAGAATCATGTTGAGGTTAGGGAAAAGGTGCTGTGGGTCAAGTGGTCAGGCCCTGAGGCATGTGCTGGCAGGTAGGTAGGCATTCACAAGCTGAGAGAAGAGAAGGAACAAATAGGAAACATGAGGTTGGGTCTGTGGAGCTAGGTCCTGTTTGGGAAGATCAGCAGGAGCCTGATGGAGGGTCTTGAATTCTAGGGAAGGATTTCAGTCCTTGTTTTAGTGACAGAGGACTGCCTGTAGAGTTTTGTATTTTAATATAAATAACCTTGCTTAATTACAAAATTTCTATGTGTTCACTACTCAGATTCAACAGGACAGATGTGTGGATTGGGAAATAGCAAAGGCCCCTTCCACTCTTCTTCTGAGTTTTTCTCTCCCACTTCAGGGAAAACCTCTATTTTGAGTGTTACACTATGAACTGCCATACTATATTATCAAGGGTTTCCTTCATTTATGTGGTAAGGATGCTCATAGCCATAGTCCACATGTAGGATTGGGACATAGTCTACATTTTATTTGGAGACTTTCTTTTCTCAAGGTGTCAGATTCAAAGACAGAACACACACTCTAACTTTTGCATAATTTTGCATAGTATGACATGCTCACCTTTATGGAACCATGTGATGTTGGTTGCATAGTGTGTCAGCTTTTAATTTATTTGTTTCCAATGTTACAGCCTAGATTGCTGCAGATGTATGGGCATGGTGACACCCCCCCCCAATCCCAGTGCTTGGGAACTTGAGGCAGGAGGATGGTGAATTCAGGACTAGCTTGGGCTTGTGAGACTGCCTCAAAAAAAAAAAAAAATCAAGAAATGGAAATATCTAAGTGGCAGAGCACTTGCCTAGCATGCCCAATTCCCTGGGTTCCATCCTTAAACCCTCAAAATTTGATGTATGCATGTTGTGAACAACTTTGAATATTTCTAGATGTAGCATTGTTGGATTGCTCAGTATATGTTCTTAATTCTTTGATAGACATCATAAATTGCCCTTCAGAACAATGTTGTGTGTGTGCATTATATACACATCTATCAATTTCTATGCATGCTATTCATTTCTGTTTTAATAATATATTTTTAAATTTTATCTGTATGCGTGTGCACTTGAATGTGAATGTGTATCACATATATTCAGGTGTGTGTGGAGGCCAGAAGAGGGTGTTAGATCTCCTAAAGCTGGAGATATGGGTGTTTGTGAGCTGCCTGATATGAGTTCTGGGAACTGAACTCAGGCCTACTGCAAAAGTAGCATGTGCTCTTAACCACTGAGCTGTTTCTTCAGCTCCAACATAATATCCTAAGCAGGCCACTAGAGCCATCTGCCTTGGATACCCAAAAGAGTATTTTAAATATATGTATTAAAGGGTTAATATCAATATATGTAAAGAGCTTTTAAAGATCAATGAGAAAAATATTAACAGTACAACTTATAAAAGACACTGAAGTGGGTGACACACACATGAAGAGATGGAGTTGCATGGTTGATAAGGGAAATACAAATCTAACATGTCCTTCATACTGGCCAACTTCTCAAAGAATCATGATATTCAGTACAAGTGAGATTTTGAGAAGTTAATAGCATGTTGGGAGGCCAGAACTGTTGAGTCAAGGTAACATGAAAAGGTGAGGCCTGATCACCCTCTCTTATCAGACAGAACACATACCTTTTTTAATATCCCTTCCAGCAGAGGTGGTGTGGTGGTTTGAGGGAAAATGACCCCCAAAGGGAGTGGCGCTATTAGGAGATGTGGTCTTTTTGGAGTAGGTGTGGCCTTGTTGGAGGAAGTGTGCCAATGTAGGGGTGGTCTTTGAGGTCTCCTTTGCTCAAGCTTCACTCAGTGTGACACTCAGTTCACTTCCTCTTGCTTGCATATAAAGAAGTAGAATTCTCAGCCCTTTTTCCATGTCTGCCTATATGCTACCATGCTTCCTGCCATGATGATAATGGACTGAACTTCTGAACTGTATGCCAGCCCTAATTAAATGTTTCCTTTATAAGAGTTGCTGTGGTCATGGTATCTCTTCACAGCAATAGAACCCCTAACTAAGACAGGCGGAATGAATGTGTTGAAGACTTTTGGGAAAATTCTAGAAATGGTTGTTGCTACTTGGCCTAGGTGGTCACACACAGAGACTAAGACTAAGTCACTCACCTTTTCTAAATTAGTCTCTGGGTCCCACCACTGTGCCCTGCTTCATCTCTAAGATTCTCAAATGCACACAGGCCTATGTTTTTGAGCCCAGTACTTACATGGGCTGCTGGCTATGATTCTGAGCAAACCATAGATTCTACCTGCTGGAGGAGTACTGAATACTCCATCAGGAACCCTCAGCCCTTGCTGTTGGAGGGCATACTTTACTTAGCTGGAGTGTTCAGTCAAGAGCAAAAAGCACTATAGGGAGGTGTTTTGTCAGTTCTCAGAGGCTCCCACAGGCTCTGTTCCTCCATCTTCAACACTTAGGCAGCAATTTCCTCTTGCTTCTCACAGCTACCTATAGGAAACGCTTGAATGCAGATCATATCTTGATGGTATTTACTAATATAAATATTTGCTTTGTAGAAGTAATGTTACAGAAAATGCTTAAGCTGTAGGCTAAGCAAATGGAAGCCAGAGGTAATAAATGCATTCTGTGGAGGGGAACTGGTGTCTGAATGTCTCCGTAGTGAGACCCAAGGGGTGGGCATCACAGCCATGACAGGCAAAGCACCAATTCTTTCCAACAACATAATTGTGGGCACTTTTGCAGTGATTCCCTGGGGCCCTTTTGAATTTTCTACAGGCCATTCCCAATCCTAAAGTTCAACTATAGGGTGCCCAGAATGTGCTCTGGGCCCCTCAAGGAGTCTATGATACCTAGGGAGCCAGTGGCAGTAGGTCAAATGTAAGTTGCATTTGTTTTGCTTGGTGTGATAACCAAGGAATAAGAAACAAATGAACAAACCAGAGGAAGGTATGCAAAAACCCAGAGAAATGATGCAGGGGCTCCACAAGAGGACTGGCATCTGTGCAGCCAGGAAGGGGGCAGGTGCCACCACAGTGGGGGAGAAGGAGAATATTGAAATATGAGCTTATTTCAAGCAAGGTGTTCTTCTTTCTTTATGTATGTACCTATTTAGAAACAGTTTAACTATGTAGCTAAGGCTGACCTTCGACTTAGGAGTTTCCTGCCTCAGTTTCTCAAGTATTGGCATTACCAGCATGTACTACTATGCTTGGCTTCCAATAACTTTAAGTGTTGCAAAAATTCAATTAGAAGCAAAGACCATGTGAAGCCTTGGAGCTAATGAGCAAGCAGGAAGTGGTGAACATGGAAAGGCATTCTTTGGCTTGGTTTTGTTTGTAGGATGTGGGATGGGATATTGGGGTGATGGGAGGACTCATGTGTGCACACCCATGCATTTGTTTGTGTGTACATTAGTGCACATGATTATGCTTACTCTTCTTTTAAGAATGCTCTCTAGAAATGAGCTGACAGCCCTGGGTCTTGTCTCCTATACCCTTTTCAGGTCAGCTTTCTTCACCCAAGGCCGATCCATTTTCAGATACACCAGCTCTATGGTGTGCCTTAAGGCCTCTCTCTCTCTCTCTCTCTCTCTCTCTCTCTCTCTCTCTCTCTCTCTCTCTCATGATTTGATATTGCTTGAGTGTTTGTAACCTACATTGCTTTTAACAAGTAAACAAATGCATACTAACTGCCAACTTCTTAGGCTGGACAGACTCGAATCGGCTTTAGCAAGTGAATATATGACATGTCAAAGACTGTGTTGACTAATTCCTGTGCTGTCTGAGAATGCTTCTCCAGACCGTAGATGAATGCGCTGGAGGCGTTTAAAATAGAAGTCTGGGCATGACCACAAGCACATGCTGGAGAGTTACCAAATCCATGTGCTCCTGGCAGGTGAGTATTTATAGGAGAGGCCATGCAGATGGGAACGCCTGGAAGCACTCTCTCTCTCTCTCTCTTTCTTTCTCTCTCTCTCTCTGTCTCTCTCTCTCTCTGTCTCTCTCCCTCTCTCTCTCTGTCTCTCTCCCTCTCTCTCTCTGTCTCTCTCTCTCTGTCTCTCTCCCTCTCTCTCTTTTTTCTCTCTCTTCCTCTCTCTCTTCCTCTCTCTCTCTCTCTCTCTCTCTCTCTCTCTCTCTCTCTCTCTCTCTCTCTCATTCAGAAGGTTGGGGCAGGAACATGCTCAGATGATATCCTGCCTTTATTTATTATTTGCTATCAATGTGACTATTTTTTAATTTTTTTAAACAAATAATTTAGTCGTAAAGCCTCAGACTGATTTTATTTATTTATTTTTTTATGGTGAAATAGTTCTCGCGAGCTAATTTATTTTTCAACTTTAAAACATCAGCATTTTATAGATCGGAATTTCACAATGTGAGGATGATTGCTACGTACAATTTGCAAAATTGTGATTAGCCAGCCCTTGCTTTGAGTTAGTTCTCCCTAATTCACAAAGCCTTCCAAGAATAGTCTGCACAAAATTCAGTTTGCAAATTGCAGGGCAGATTTTTAGAGGGCAGTTTAGAGAATGAAGTCCTAAGGGTTTTATCTATATTTGTATCTCTTGTTAAACTAAACTCTTATGTAAATGTTACAATCTGTAAATAACTAGCAGGGCTGCCTTCTTCCAGGCAAGATTGTGTCTCCATTTTTTGAGATTTAGCAAAATTATTAAATGGCAGAATTGACTAAGATGCAAGTATATTTGGAAGGAGCTAATAGCATTGATCAATATCATCCCTCAGATGGATTTGCGCTAATATTGGAGGGTTTAAAAGTATGGAGATCTTTCAGGTGGCAGTTGAATTCCTTACAAATTAACAAAAAAAAAAATTAAAAGAAAACAAGCATTGCCCTTAGTGATGTTTTAGGGGTGGAAACGAAAATGGAGATCACCTTGTAGGCTCTTACTTTTTATAGCCCTGGAAGTTTCGGTAAACCTTGCCTGGCTGTACACAGTCTGGATTCATCTGCTACTACACAGGGAAGAAATTATTGTATTCAATCAATATTACTGGCAATCCTCATTTTCAGACATCTGTTTCTTTTTTCTTTTTTTCTTTTAACCATTTTACTAACCTTGATGAAATGTAGTTGGTATTATTGAAAAAGCTACTGAATGACAAACAAAACAAAAAAACCCAGAACAAACAAACAAACAAACAAACAAGCAAAAGCATTGATCAAACAGCAGAAGTTACTTCCCAGCAACACTCTGTGTTTGGATGGCCACCACAGTTACTTTTTCCTAAATTCTAGGTAACTTACAGAAATTTTAATCAGCTTTAGTCTTTGAATTGAACTGTATTAGTGGCATTTTGTTTTAAAGTAGATGTATAGAGAGCTCATTCTAGTCGATATTAATCAGATCCTGGCTTCTTTTCATGAAGGAAAAGGCAGTTGGTGAACTCCTTGCCCCCATGGACTGTACCACAGGGGTATATTTTGATCGGTTAGACTTCAAGTGGCTAGTGCATTGCATTCTGTAAGTTCAACAAGGCACAGGAAGAAACCTTGTGTGTCTGGGGGCTTCATTCTAGGGGCCCTTGGGTGGGCATGCTAGCTGGCTCTCCTCCAAGGTCAGGTGTGGCATGAGGAAATTGCTTTTCCCTGTCTCCTGTAGCCCCACTTATCACATGGGATGCCTGCCACCTGCCTCTGTCTCCTGAGTGCAGGCATTAAATCTTGTGCCACCACACCTGGCTTATTCCATTTTGTTTGGGTTGTTTAAGATAAGGTCTCAGCCTATGGTTGAAACTAGTCTGGAACTTGCTCTATAGTCTCACACTCATGATCCTCCTGGCTCAGCCTCCCCAGTGCTGGGCTTACAGGAACCTTGCCAAACTCTTCTCACACCAAGTCTTTCTGCTTTTATGTGCTTCTTTTTACCTCCAGGAGTTTTTAGGCTTTTTCTGGGCAGAATGGATACATGGATCAGTCCTGCTTCTAACAGCCTCTTTACACCTGAAGATTGGCCAAGTTCAAGGAAGTGATCTGAATTTTTATAAGAAAGTGCCTTTATCGTGAATTGCTTCATCTGATAAATATGCTGTGATCAATATTTCAGGGTAAACACTAAGTTTTTTTGAGCTTCTGATGCCTAACCCCAAGAAATCACTTCCTCATTCTCAGATGTAGCCTTCTGAATGCCTGCAGATCAAGGCTACAGGCTTCTTGAGAACCTGAGGCCTAAAGTTGACCTTACAGGCACCATTCTGCTTTGGCTATGGTTTGACCTGTGGCACCTTTATTGCTATCACAAAATGCCCAAGAGATCAACTGAAAGGAGAAGGAATTGATTTGGGCTCATGGCTTCAGAGAGTTTAGCTCATGTCTTTTTGGTAAAAAGTTAGGTAGGATAATGAGAGAGAGAGAGAGAGAACAAGTCATACCCATGCCCCTAGAAAGCCACTTCCACTCCTTTCGGGCAGTCCCCACCTCCTAATAGTTTATTCAGCCAGGAGTTCATCAATCATCAATAGGCCAGTCCACTGATGAAGTTAGCATCCTCCTGAAACAATCATCTGTCAATAACCTCCTACCAAATGGGGACCAAGCCTTTATTTAATTCATCAGCCTTTTGCAGGGACACTCCACTCTAGACCATAGCAGTACCTTACACAATGTAGGAAGTCAGAGCATCCAATGGGAAAGTGAGTGAGGTTCAAAGCCTTCGGTGTCCTGGTACCTCATGGGGAGTACAAGAGGTTGAGGAACATACTAAATCTGAGATGCCCTTCTACTTTAATGACTAGACGAGCCATGGTCCTAGAAGCTCCAATTTTTTTCCTAAGCCTAGGACAGGGACCCTAGAATTCCTGACAAACCAGGACATTCTCCAGGGACAGGGAGGTCTTCAAAGGGGCTTGTGGTCTCATCATCTGTGATGAGCTTTCCTGGAAAACTCCAGACCTCTAGTGCTTGCTAATTGTGGGTTCATGTGTGAATGAAGAATTCCCCTCTAAGTTCAGCCCTGCCCTTGCCAAGTGCCTCCACCCCTGTCTCATCCTACTACTTCCCACCTTTCTCTGCATGGCCCTTCCTCAGGCACTCAACTCCTGCTGGGCAACACTCCCCCCTTCAGTTTGCATCCTGGATTTTTTTGAGTTGCTAATTCACTCACAATCAATAATTTTATTCTTTTAAAGAAATTACAGAATATTTCTAAGTATGCAGGGAAAGAGGAAAGCGCAGAGTGTGTTGTTTTTGGTTTGATGTGTTCTGGATTTAGAAGTGCTGAATGATTCATTCCTGCCTAGAAAATAAACATATGATCTGTATCAGAACTTGACTGGGGTCTTCATTATGAATCAGTTCCAGGGTTCTTGGGTTGAACAGGATAGAAAAGAAGTCATTGTCCCTCCGTTTAGCCATCCATCCAGCCTTTCAGCTTTGCCCTTCCTTCTACTCTGTTATCCACCTATTTACTCTGCAACCTTTACCTATCTCCCCGCCCACCCATCACACATCTATCCATTAATTTACTCATCACTCATCTGTCTACCTACCCATTCATTACCCATCATTCATCCACCTATCACTCATCCAGCCAGCCAGCCATCTATTCATCTATAACACACCCATCCATCTACATATCCACCATATCACCCATTCATCTGTGTACCCCATCATCCATTGTCCCACCAACTCATGGACAACACACTATCTATCCACCTATTGCTTATCCATCTATCTACTCATCAATCACCCATTAATTTACTCATACACCTATCACTCATTCATCTGTTCACCCACCTAATTATCCATCCATCCATCCATCCATCCATCCATCCATCCATCCATCCATCCATCACTCATATATTCATCCATCCATCATCCATCTACCCACCCACCTATCTATTACCTGCTCATCTACTAATCTATCCCTCTACTCACCTATTCATTTACTTAGCACTCCATCACCCATTTATCTATCCATCCATCCATCCATCCATCCATCCATCCATCCATTTGTCCATTCATCCATCAGTCCATCCATTGTGTTTTAGATAGTACAAGTGTCTAAACATCATACCTTTCTTTGTATTCTAATGGAAGGCTCATATAAAGAAATCACCATTAATGATACTAGGTGGCCATTTCCTGTTTATTGTCCCTGATGAAGCCAGAGTCTTTCTCTATAAAATTTTTGTCTTTTCTTGTTCTTACTGAAGACTGATCAGGGTGTTAATGACCAAAGGTGGTCATATATAATACAGTAAGACCTTTTGTTGTAAACAGAGAAAGGGGAGGGAGGAAAACATACTGACTCCAAGTCATACAGTGACTTGGAAAAAAGTAGTTTTCTTTTCTTTGAAAGTTTCACAATGGGTGGATGGATGGATGGATGGATGGATGGATGGATGGATGGATGGGCAGGTGATAAGTGGGTGAGTAGATGTATGGATGGACAAATGGATAGATAGAGGAATGATGGGTAGATGGACAGATGGTAATAGGTGAGTGGACAGATGGGTGGGTGATGGGTATATGGGTAAATGAATGGGTGGTTGGTGAGTAGGTAGATGGATAGATGATGTATAGATGGGTAGATCCATAGGTAGGTCCACAAGTGGATGAATGGATGATGGGTTAGTGCACAGTTTCATGTATACAATGCATCTGAATCATAGTCATTCCCACTCCATGCTGCACCTCCCACGTACCTCCTTGCCACATAGCTCCCCATTTTCAAGTCCTTCTTTTTAACTTTTATATGTTTGCATGTATTGCCTGCATGTATGTGTGTGCACCACATGCATGCCTGGTACCTACAGAGGCCAGAAGAGGGTGCCTGTAGTTACAAATGGGTGAGAGCCACCATGTGGCTGGGAACTGAACCTAGGTTCTCTACCATAGTACCAAGTGCTCTTAACCATTGAGCCATCTCTCTAGCCCCCCCTTTAAAAAAATCCATTAATCCCAATCAGTGCTGCTCATATGCCTGTAGCTGTGGAGTTAGTTACTGGGGTGCAAGCAACCCTCCAATGTCCACATCCAAAAGAAAGTGACTGCCCTTTCCACAGCGTCTGTCAACTGCCAGTATCCCCTCAGCTAGGTCTGGGGTCTTGGGAGTCCCACCCACCTCCACACTAGAATTTCTAACTAGCTTGATCTTGTGCAAGACTTGTATAGGTAACCACAGCTGCTGTGAGTTCTTGAATGAGCAAGAGCTCTTGTTCTATTCCTTCACATCACCTCTGGGCATTTGTACAACTGTAAGAGGTGGTCAGTGCCTTCCTCACCCACAGGAATAACAACACAAATAGTGAGTCACAGAGCATTCTGTCCCCTCTCCATACTCCATACTGACCATCTGAGGGCTCTGGCATCGTGTGTGAAGGGCAGGAGATAGCTCTAGCTACATGGTATGGATGGACATAGCTCTCATCTCTGCTGTTGTGGTTTGATGCAGTTTGAATGTGTCTTCCAAGCTTCATGGACAAAAATGTAATCTTTCTTGTGAGATCTTGAGAGGATAGAAAGTCATCAAACCACAGTGACTCCAGGTAGGATTTTGGAAAGTGACTAGGATGGAAAAAGTCATCAGGAATCTCATGTAAGAAAAGAGGAAAATAGGTAACACATAAACCCACATGTGCATACTGCCTCTGTCTTTTCATGTGATGCTCTAACTGTCTGAGCACAGTTTCAGTGAGGTCATTCCCAAATTTTAGCCATTTGCAGAATGTGCCTGCCAAACCTTTTTTCTTCATAAAGCAGGCTGCCTCACATGCATTTAGTTATACTAAGACATGGGAGCTGCCCTTGAGGCCATTCTTATCAGAGGGCTAGAGAATTGGGGGGAGAGGCAGGCAGTCTTTGTAGCTGTTGCCTACAAGGTAGTAGGGCTTCTTAAGTGTCAGTTTCCTCATCTCTGGAATAGGAAATGGATGGTAATTCCTGTGTTATTGTGACTGGGGGCTATGGTGGGCTCAAGCAAGAGTCATGCAGGGAAGAGCTATAGAGCCTGAGGTTTGTGCAGAGGGCTGTCTAGGGTATGGTGGCCGTGGTCCTCAGGCTGCAGAGGGTCCCCTAGGCTCTGATCACATGCCTTCTTCTTGGGAGCATCATATGTTCCCCTACACATCCCTCTTCCCACGGACCACTCCAGTGATCTGTTGAGAGTGAGCCACAGAATCTTGGAAGTACCAGGTCTAACATTGCCTTTTGGGTTCAATTCTGTGTTCTGTGGCCTGATGGAAGTGTAGCCCTGGCACCAAATATTGGCAAAAGATTAGTCCAGATGTTATTTGTGAACAGACTCCAGATGTGGGCAGTGCAGGGTGAGCTGAGGCTTGATCGTGGGTGTCCAGCTGTACCACCGACAGACATGTGGCTGTTGTCTGTCACCTCTTCAGGTGTGTCGTGTCTCTATAGAGTGAGGGGCTGTCCTTTCTCATTTGCAATTCTACAATGCTTCGGTCCAGTCCCACACCCACTGACTACACCCAGAATACCTCGTCTCTTCTCTGCTAAATCACAAACAGAACTTGAACTTGAGGTCACGCATGAAGTCATGAGTGTTGAGTTTATTTTTTACATGTGGAGTGTTCTTTATTTACAGTTGAAATCCCCCGAAGATTAAACTTTAAAAAGATTTAATAGTGCTGGGGTCAGATGCTAACCCCTTGCCATGCTCCAGGCAAGCAGGCAAAACTCAGAAGAGCAGGCTCTTTGAAGAGGCTCAACCAGGAGACTGCTGCCTGCTGTGAGGAACACTTGGTGCTCTGTATAACCTGAGGAGGAGGGCTGGGTGGGGTGGGTGGGTTACCTATGGAGTTGGGACAGGGTAGAAAAGGGTGGTAACTTGGGCCAAGCACTGAAGCCCCAGCTGTGAACAATCCTGTCCCTTTTGTCTTGCCGTGAAGGGTCTCTATTTGAACGGCCACACATATCCCTCTGGTATACTCTCCAGGGCTATCTTAAAGTTGGTTACTGACAGTTTGTGAGGAGAGAATCATGGGAGGAAGACATGGCCATGAGCCTCCACCTTGGCACACCAAGATGGGTTGTACCATACAAATGGCCTTCTAAAGACACTTTTTAAAATTAATTAGTTTTTTTAATGTACAGTTTGGGCCTCTTGCTAAAAGCTATTTAAAAAAATAAGGTACTATTGTTGAAATGAATTAAAAAGGAATGTATGTCCCCTTGGACTTTGGGCATAAAACTCTTATCCAAGGCCTTGGAATTCACACCAAATTACCACAGATTGAGGTCTATAGTCCCATTCACCTCTGACCCCTGCCCCAGCCAATGGAATCTGTCCCATGCATACTTCCTCTGGGAATCTGGGCTCTTCACAGCAAGCAGTTATTTTATGACCGAAGTAGAGTGTTTTTCAAGCCTGCATTTGATTTTTGCTTATAATTATCTCCACATAAGACTTCAATTTTAGATTTTGAATTGGAGACACATGAACCCAGCTATGCATGTTAAAAGATCAGTGACAAAAATCACATGACATTTGCATGCTGTAATTGTTCCCTGGTCCCCCTCAGCAGGCTTTGTTTGGAACTTCTAGAAAAGCCCTCAGGGAACAGTCACACACCCTTCCTTTAGGGACTGCTTGTGAGATGTGTTTGCATCTAAATTCTCTTAAGTGAGGCACCCTCAGATCACACCCACACCTCATAGACATGGCCTCTCTGCTACTTCTATGGCTTGAGCTGTGGGCTTTTATCCTGTTGGCAATGCATTTGTCTTCTGATGATGGAATTAGCAATCCTAATGACTCTTAAGGTTGGAAGGCAGGTTTTTATTACCAGGTAACTTTCCCTATCATGAAGGGCATGTTTCCAATAATGTACTTGGTCACCAGTGCGAACAAGCTAGACTGGCCCCTGCTCCTTGAATCACGATTATCATGTACCAGTCAGATTGTGTGTGTGTGTATGTGTATGTGTGTGTGTGTGTGTGTGTGTGTGTGTGTTGGTGGTGGGAATGGTGGAAGATGAAGAGGACGGGGATAAACCCTAGGCCCTTAAGCATCTTAGGTGAGCACTCTACCACTGTACCACACTCTTAGCTGGTGGATTCTAGGCAAGTGGTCTACCACTGAGAGCCACACCCTCTACTGGGCCATACCAGCAGCCTGGGGTAGAGGATTTTTTTTTAATGCCTGTTTTCTCTTTGATAAGGAAGGAATCTACTTTGGGGTGATAGTGTGAAGTAATGCATGTGAAACACCTTATATGGTACTTGGTGCAGAGTAAAAGATTTTTATGCATAATTAGCGTGGTGATGACTGCTCAAATACTGGCTTAGCAATTAGCAATGAGGCTCTTTCAGGGCTTAGTTCTGTGTAACTCACCTGTGGGTGTGGAGATGCATTGCTGGGCTACAATGACCATAGAGCTTAGAGAGGTCAACAGGGAAAGCCTCCCCAGGCTCAAGGAGGAGCAATCTGAAACTTTGGAGAGCTATCTGTTGATTATGGCTGCCTGCCCACCATAGGAGAACCTGTGCATGCAGGTGAGGCAGTGGCTCTTCACATAGTCCTCTTTGCCCACTCTGTGTTGCCCTTGATCTGCACTCAGTGGAAGTTCTCAAAATGTCCAAAGGGAAGACTTGTCACTTAATAATCACTCATTCGATAAGTGATGGTGTGTTATTCCACTGTCCGTGGAGCTTTAACACAAATTCCATTGGGATCATTTTGTAATGCAAGTCGTTATTTGCCCCACATGTGTGATTCTGGAATAAAGGTGTTATGTGGTGAGTCCACCCTATCAGAGGGACATAACAGTGGGCTGCAAACATGGAAGAGAGGCAAGCGTACCTTTCTCTAGGAAAAAAGAACATTGCATGTTCATAGCTGTAAAGAGAGGCTCCTTTTGGATACCCCTACCTTCCCACCGCTCATGGAACCAGCATCATCAGGCAATTTTCATAAAGGTCACTTCTAGTGGTGACCTTTATAAATTAGGGACCATCAAATGACACTTCCAAGTGCTGGCTTCTTTAATGGCACTCTTCCTGATCCCCCCACAGCTCTCCACTCCCTTTGTCTTCTCTTGTGACAGTAGAATTTGTAAGTAGTTTTGACAGAAGTGAGAGGATTGCAGTAGGACATTTATATGGGGGACGGTATTAAAGTAGGTCTTGTGGGAGAGTTTGCTTTCCCAGGGTCAAGAAAGCCAGTGGTTTTAGATGAGGCACCTCAGTGGTTCCAAAGGCTGGCTCAGGGCCCCTCTCTAACCTCTCACAAGGCAAACACCTGTCCCAAGCTATGTTTGAGAACACAGGCCACACATTTGTAAGCAGCAGAACAGAGCCGCATTGAGGAAGGCTCCACAGGTCCGGGACAATCAGCTTATGGGAAATATTTTTGCTTGGTAAGAATGTGGTCCTGCTTGCTGAAAACATATCCTTTTACAGGGAACACACATAATCTGAGGCCACCTTTGCCCTTTGAGTAAGAAATAGGCTTATCTGGAATTTTGGATGGAGAACTAGGGAATGGAAAGTGTGAAGGACTCTCTCAAACCTGCTAGACAAACCGTCTGCTTATAGACCTGAATATACTGAGAAACCTTAGTAGAGTTCTGTTTTGTGAAGTGAATGGGACCAGCTAACACAACAAAAGACCCTTTTAAGTGGCAATTAAAGTCTTTAAAGGTACCACTAATTTACAGCCCTTTTGAGTACTTGCTAGAATTACTTTGTATTTGTTTGGTTTTGGAGAAAGGTCTCACTGTGTAGCCAAGGCTAGCCTGGAATCCTAAGTCTTCCTGCCTCAGTCCTGCTCCCTTCCCAAGTGCTAGAGCTACAGGTGTGCAGCCCCATGCCTGGATGGAAGTACCACTGGAATCACAGAGACTGCAGCCCTGGGTCTCTCTGCCCATGCAGGTACGCTTTTCTGAACTGCTATTCTTGGGGCCACGTTGTTGTTCCATACAGCAGATATATTTTTTTTTTAATGGAGATTTATTTTTATTTTTATTTTATTTTATTTTTACTGTGGCAGAATATTTTACTCCATGGGCAGGACTTAACTTATTGGGACTGTACATGAGGAAGATACTTTCTCCACCAAATTTCTGAGGGGAAAAAATCAGAATCAATTTGGCTATTATTGAACGAACTATCCAAGTTACAAAAATATTGATTGAGTAGAATAAGATTGAAATTGTGCAAAAGTGTATGTTTTGGGTGATATTTTATTATCTTGTGACCTAATGAGATACTACACTAAAAAAATAAAAAATACCACTATGGCTGGTATACAGTAGGCACTCAATAAATACCCCCTCCCCTCTATTACTGTGATGGTTTCCATCACCACCAGTACCACATCTGACTTTTCTGATTTGGGTAAATATTGAGTAATGTATCTTATACTTTATTCATCAGAATGCCAAGGGTTTCTGGGTACCCACATGTTAAATATTAATTGTACCAAGTCTGATCCTGTCCAGGTTTGTGGCCCAGGGAATTATATTAAAATAAATTTAACAGTGTAAGCAGCTTGAACAGAAAATTGTATGACTAGGGCAGAAATCCCCTTTTTAGTGGTTGGTTTTGTGAACAAGGGTGGTAGTGGGCAGCTCAGATTTTTATCTGCCTTCACTGTGAGAGCACCATCTGAGTGTGGATCCGAGAGATGCAGATACATGACTTTAAAGTGGGGAATTGAGGGGTCTCATTTGAAAGCTTTCTCTGCCTCCAGAAGGTCTCCTTTCCTGTTTCCAGAACTCCAACTTCCATGGTTTCCCACTTTCTGAGCTCACATCTGGGAAGCAGTACTGGAGGTCTGGCTTCCTTGACCAGCTCTTAGAACATAGCTCTTGCAGGTTTGTGCTCTCAGGATTAGAAAGGGTAGATCGCACAAGGCAGGGTGACTTCCCAGGTGACATGGAGCCTGACTTTCTGTTTCCAAAGGCTTGCTGCTGGGGAGAGTGTGGCTTGCAGGCCCACAAAGCCCTTGCTAAAGACAGAAGAGGCAGCCACACTGCTTTCTCTGCAACTGCTTTTGGAATTTGCATTTCAATAGCTTTCTAGCAACACATTGGGAAAACCACATATTCAAGGTCATTGACACCAAGAAATCAAAGTAATGTTTATTTCTGTGACAAAATACTGGGTTTTGTCATTGTTGATACCTCACCCCCATGAAGCAAGGTCTAACTCTTCAGTTAGGCTGGCCTGCAACTCACTATGTAGTCCCAGCTGACTTCAAGCTAATGGCCATCCTCTGGCCTTCAAACTCTCAAGTGCCGGAATGGCAGGCATGAGCTACTAAGCCTGGCTTACCAGTTCTTAAGCAGTAGTTCTTGGCTCTCTTATGTCCCAGTACAACACTGCCCATTTCCAAATAGACTGTTTTGTGGAATTGATTAATGATAACCTTGGTATTACTGTTTGCAGAGGGCCACTTTCACTTGGAGCCTCAGGCCAAGAGCATCAAGGCTTTGCATCCAGCAGGATGGAGTGCACCTCCTAACCTTCTCACTTCCACTCAAGTTTCTTTCTGGAAGAAACTCACTTGACTTTAGCCACCCAGTTCATGGTCTCACTATGGCTTGGCGGTGACCAGCACCTGCAATGGCTTCCAACCTTTGGCCATCACCATCCATGTTCTGCTCTTTACTTTCTGTGGTCGTTCCACTGTCAGATCATTGGTATCCTTACCTTAGGACCCTTCTGATGCCTTCCTCTCCCCATTGCTGTGTCCTTCTGCTTCATGGTCCTCACCCCCTGCTCAGCTCCTTGGCATCTCTTTCCTGGATCATGTGCAGTTCAGGAGAACTCAGCTATCTACCTACCCTGTGGCAGCTCCTTTGTTCTCCACTTTACAGGAGAAAAGCACACAGCTGAGCTGATGAATCTCACTAAGTTAAGAGTCTTTAGCCACAATGAGTACTGCAGGTGGGCACTCATAGGCCATGGGTCAGCCATGGTCCTCTCATGCTGGTTCTCAAGAATGGCCATGCTGTGTTTTCTCTTTCCCCTATCTGCTGTGGGTGCTCTTGTTTCCATGAGAAGAGATGCTGTCCAGAATGTCCTTCCCCTGCAGTGGTGCTCAAATCCTCTGGCTCTGTCTGCTCTGCCCTGTTCTGTGATGCAGGTGGCCACAGCCCTTCTCACCTGTGAGACAGGAACCTCTGCAGTATGAAGGCGACTAACTTTATATAGAGGTAAACACTCTTCCTGTCTACACTTGCCAGAGCTGCCCCTTCTGCAGCCCTTTGTATGCCTTGTCTCCTCCCCCTGTAAAACTTACCTAATTGTTTACTATCCCTTAGCCTCAATTATAATAATATTAATTTGTAATGCTTTAGCCCAATCTATAATTATCTTAATTATTTATCCATTTACCATCTTTTCCCTTCCCATAAATAAATATTCATTGGTCTGTGCTGTACCCTAGAATCTCATATAGTACCTGATATTTGTGAAACACTCTATAAATACATTGGAAAAGAGCATGCTCCCATGATCCATGAGTCTTGCTTGGGTCTTGTATATTAGTTAATGTTCTTGTTGCTATAAAAAAAAACCTGACAACAGCAACCTAGTGAAGGATAGAGTTATTTCAGCCCACAGAATGAGAGTACAGTCCATTCTGGTGGGGAAGACACTGTGTCAAGAATGTGGAGTGGCTGGCCACATTGCAGCTGCAGTCAGGAAGCAGAGATGAATACTGGAGCTCAGCTCTTTGTTTTTGTTTAGTCTGGAACCGCTGCCTATTGGGAGGTGCTGCCTACTACATTCAGGGTGAGTCTTCCCTCCTCAGTTAAGCTTTTCTGGAAATGCTCTTACATGCCCACTGAGAGGTGTGTTTCCTAGGCAACTCGAAATGTAGTCAAGTAGACAATGGAGAATGATCATCACAGGAGGCTTCTGTGCTGACTATAGGCCCAATCTGCATCTGGAAGACTGTGGGTCTCTGATGAGAAATATGAAGATTCTCCTGGATCTCCAGTGAAATCCATTGGTGATTCTAAGTCATGTTCAGGTGTAGATGACTCTGGGTCATGTAGAAACTATTGATGGTAAACTATGGGAATTTACAGGCCTGTAGTGATCAGTAGAAAGCACCCTTTACCATTTTGGGGAGTTGAGAAAAGACCCACACTAGGCAGAAGGTAGGACTTGGTCCCTGCCATCAGCATAGCGATTGAACCTTTAAGAAAGACATATTTCTTTGTGACCCTCCCATTTCTCTTTGTCTTGGACTACATGCTGGTGGTAAAACCAATTCACTGTTGTAGATCTGCCCCATTTCCTGGACAGTGACCCCTTATCTACCTTTTGCCTAGTGGTAGAAGTCCCACTAGCAGCTTCTATGTGGCCTAACCTCACCCACACACTATGTCTTACCTGAGAAAAAAACCTAGAACTCTGTCCCAGGAGTGACCACCCACCCTCTGGACCCCACTGAGACCAACCCCAGACAAACCACCCCACAAATTAGTGGACCATGTCTGTGTTGACACATCTATTCTCAACCTAATGATATGTTTGTTTAAGTGATGACTGCTGTCTTCATTAGGGACTCATTGTTGAGCCTGGAATAGTGATTATTTTTTGCTGATATTCCTTTTCTGCAGAGATGATTTTTTAAAAAAATCACTCTTTGGGTGTGCTATGAATCCTTAATGAAGATAGTTAAATTTAAAAGAAACCCCCAAACCACCCTTCAGGTTGAAAATAGAAGTGTCTACACAAGCAAGCTGTTAATTTGCTGATTATTGATGGACACAGGATGACAACACACCCACAACCTTCAATGATCATGCCCTTCACATGAGCATGGTAGCTACCAGGCAAAGAGGCAGCTAGGTCAATGTGCTTAGGGTTCCAGAACATTCTCTTTGCATTATGCAGAAAAAGACATCTTTCTGATAATTTGAGTATTGATTATGGCTTCCAAAATGGATTCAGAGCTATATAAATCTTGGGAATGGGTAGAGAAAGATGTTTATAAAAGCTTATTAGTTGGACACCCAGAAAGTTAATTAATGAACTCAACAACCCTTGAAACTCATGTTTTCCTTGAAGTTCTTCACAAAGTCTTACACAAAAAAAGTAAGTACTAACTTCACACCTCTTGGATGGATAGAGTAAGATCCTCAAGGTCAATGTTTTGGCTGACCCTGGGGTAAAGCAAGAGGTTTCCTCACCTGTAATGGAGAGTCCACATTTACCTCTGATCCTCTTTTTCCTCATCTGTACGCTGAGTCTATGCATATAAACCTGCCCCCTTAATAGATATATTTGAAGAAATAAGGGCTATGAGAGAACCCCGGGGACCTTCACTCTGTCTGATCAGAACAATGCTGGCAATGGTGAAATTATAATGGTCTCACTAGCCCTTATGATCTCCATGCAAGGCATGGAGCTGGGGTAGGTGGGGAGTGAGGAAGGTTCTGTGAGAAAGTCACAAGGAGGTGTGTGGTCGGAGTGTGGTGAACTTAGATCAGGTAGAAACAAACTCCCCAAGAGGATGGCTATCAATTCTGACCCTGCCAAAGGTTACCTGTGCCCTTCTGTCACCACAGCCATGGAGCAATGTGTCAGTAAATAAAATAATGGTGTCCAGTGTAAGAAGCTGTGAAATTTCAAATCTCAGTAATGGGACTTCAGCTGAAGCTATCCCCAGCCAGGAGTCTCACCCAGCATCTCTACAGAGCCCAACTTGTACCAGATGTGTGTCAAGCAAGTGCTAAGCTAGGCAGTGGGTCTTTGGCCAGCTGCATCGGCCCCAGTGCTGCCTGGCCTGTTTTCTTCCCAGCTTCCTGGCTCCTACACTCAGGGGCTGGCCTTTCCCCCTCATCCAGTACGTGCTGAGAAGCTGTGGATATTGCATCCACCAAAGTTCCCCAATCTGCATTCATATCTGAACAGAATCTTCTTCCCCAAACCATCCCCAGATCATTTAAGACATTTCTGGTTTCTACTGGTCACCTAGGCTTAGAGTATGGACCTACTACCTCTTGGTCTTGCATGAGTTACCTCTAGCTGCTTGCTATAGCTTATAGATCAACAGCAGGCTGATCAGCACTTACTTAGAACCAAGAGGTGGGATGGAGACTGACGGACTGGTCCTGGCCAAATACCCTTCTCCACTGAATGATAGAGATGTGCTTCCAGAGGTGTTCTAGAGAACAGATCCACAGATGGATCAGGGAGGAGAGACAGCACCTGGAACCATGGGCCAGTTAGCATCTCCTCCCACCTTGTGTGTGTTTGTGTGTGTGAATGTTGATATTGTGTGATGTATATGTGCACACCTGCATACACACACACACACACACACACACACACACACACACACACATATATATATATGTACCCATGTGTGTAGACTTGAGACCGATACTGGAAATTTTTTCTTGATCACTTTCCACCTTATTCATAGAGATAAGATCTCTCAATTGATCCCAGAACTCACCAATATGGTTATTTTGGCTAGTCAGCTTACTTCAGGAATCTCCTGTATCAGCATTCTGAGTGCCAGAATTACATGTGGAATGTCCACCTGACATTCATGTGGATTCTGGGGATCCAAACTGTATTCTTCACCCTGTGTGGCAAGCACTTCAATCATCAAGGCATCTCCCCAGCCCAGCCAGTGACTTCTTAGCATAGATGTCTGTCCTATGCATGTGTGTGAGCTGGACTTACCCTCAGGGCATTAGAGTCTAGATGGAAAGGGGTGTCCAACAGTTTTGGTGTGTCTGTCACCTGTCCTTTACAGATGCTGCCACCAGATAGTCTGGCCCAATCACTGTTGTTTTTATTTCATGCAGGAGGGGCTTACTTGCCGAGTGAATGGGTGAGTGAATGGAATACCAAGACAAGGGATGATGATGGTTCTTAGAAGGACAAGATAGGGGCTAGGGCCTGGTGTGGAGCCTTGCCAGAGGGAGCATCAACAAATTCTTTGGAAACTCGAGGTTAGCAGAGGTCCCTTCTGAGAGACAGCTTAGGATCTTAGAAAGATCCTAGTGGATCTTTCTAAATGGATCTGCTCAAATGGGTATGTTACATGTACGTGTGTGTGTGTGTGTGTGTGTGTGTGTGTGTGTGTGTGTGTGTGTGTGTGTGCCTGTGTACATGCTTATACACTTACATATATTTACAGGGCCTTACTATTTAATCCAGAGTAGCTTTGAATCTGAACTTGTCATCCTCCTGCCTCTACTCTCAAGTGCTGGGACTATAGGTGTGTGGGTCAAGTGGATCTTGGAGTCTTGAGTGACACTTGGGGCAGAAAGGAAGAAGAGGGCATGCATGCCTGGGAGACATATTTCTGTAAATGGTGCTATAGATGGTGTGTCTGGGGCTGGAGTTGAGTGTAGAAAGGAAGATTTAGAGGCCATGTCAGAGAGGTCATTAGAGGCCCGCATGTATGGCCTAAGCTGGAAACTTTAGCTGTGACCCTCGATGTTATTTTAAGGTGGTGGCTTTTTCATATTTAATTATGAATGAAATTGCATTTGAGGACAGCAGCTGATGATGGTGTGTGGTTATGCTGTGTGGGCTGCTTTCAAAATAGCTCACCCCAAACTTCATTAGCGATTAGTTCGAGGAAAGTGCAGCCTGACCCGCTGGCATTTTTCATATTGCCTGTGTCCAAGTTATGCATAGGCAGGGAAGGACAGCTAGTGGCTTTGTAGGTCTCTGGTGACATGGGCTGTCTCTTTCAGGTCTTGATCTTGGAAGTCCAGTTTTGAGGACTTCAGAATGCATGATGGTGTCTATCCTTGTTGTTTGTCCATCCACTTTACCTTCTTTTCTCTTATAGCATGGTGGCTCTGCATACCCAGTGAGGATGGAGCTGGCACTGTACACTCCTAGCTGGCCCAAGGTATCTGGTTGCTGAGCCCAATACTGTTGTTTCCACTCCACTCCCTACCAAAATATGGTCAGTGTTTGCAGTAGCTCCAACACAGCCTGCATCTGTGTGGATTGTGGATTTCAGCTTGTCCATCAGCAAACTAGGCCTTTCCTGGCCTGCTTTCCACTTCTAGACTTAGGATAAACCCTTGTTATCATGGAGCTTAGCCTTGGTGAGAAGTACACATGGGCGGGTGGCCACAGCACCCAGAACTTTGCTGGGCACAGCATGCAATCTAGGTTTCTGTCCCCACCTATCCCATTGCTGACATTGGCCGGAGAGATGGCTAGCTCCCAGGGTAAATCCCAGGAGAAGCATCCCTCATTGCCTATGTAGGAGGCAGAGACATGACTGATAGACAAACTGGGTTTGCTTTCTGCTAATTCCCCCACCCCATCCTTTTTCAAAGTCTTCCTGTGTAACCCATGCTGGCTTTACATTTGTGTTCCTCCTGCCTCAGCCTAGCAAGTGTTGGAATTATAGGCACACATGAGCAGGCTGGACTTCTGTTGGTGCTATCTGGTCTTTTTAAAATTGCATAGCCTCTCTGAGCCCCAGTTTCCTAGGATCCACATAGTGGGGATAAAGTAAATAATAGAAATTAAAATAATTATAGATGACATTTAAAGAACTCATCAGAGGGCTGGGCTCCCAGCAGGAGCTTACTAAGAATTAACTGTGCTTTGCCACGGATGATGGTGATGGTGATGATGATGGTGATGATGATGTTGATAGACCATGTGGTACAGTGGTGCAGAGTGGAGCCCGATAGTCTGGGATTGAATCCTCAGGCTCTTGTTGCCTGATTGTTTAACCTTGGGTGAGTGACTTGACCTTGCTTTGCTTTGGTGTCCTCACTTCTGTCAGAGGCAGTGCCTATAGTGTTTCTTAAGCAGGCATAAGGGTCTGAACTGGGCCCACTGGTCCACAGAAAGCCTGATTGTAATTGATACATTGTCTTGTGCAAACTGGTTCTTACTTCTTTTCACTGGGATTTTTGAGTTATTTTCCTACTAACTGCATGATGTTGGTCATATTCACTTTTCTTCATGCCTCAGTTTCTCTGATGATTAAGTCAAGATACAAGGCTCATTGTGGAGGGTTGTTCTGCTGACTCGACATACAAAACACCTGAAGGGTGAAGAGATGGTTGTTGCTATGCCCTCCACACAGGTTCCTCCCTTCTTTTGGGGGCTGTAAAGTTCTGTAGCTAAGTAATCCTGGCTGACGCACTCATGGAGAGCCACTGTGCTGTTTCCTCCTTTGAGTGACAGCTGTTTCCAGGCAAATGCCTCCTCCATGTTCTTGAGCAGTGAAAAGAGAGGAGTGCATCCCAGGTTTAAATTTGGAATGTGGCAGAATCATGCCAGCCTGCCTGGGGGACCCAGGCCAACAGCTACCCTGGACACCAGAGCAGCTTGAGGGGCTTGTGAGAAACAGGGCTTGTGAGATCCCTACTGAGGGGTGCCTGGATCATCTTCTGGGGCAGACACAGGTACAAAACTCACATGGGCCATGTGTACCCAAGAGTGGAGTTGAACAGGAGCGAAGTCTCAGTGTGCAGGATGATGGAGTTTTGCTCACTCTAGGGCAGATATCCTTAGCAGGTGATCTTCTTAGAAATCTGGGACCTGTCCTTATGGGTGGAGGGATGACTTTTAAAGGCTGGTGTACTGTAAAGTGATATGGGGGGAGGTGGAGTCCTGCAACCCTGGAGTTTGGAAGAGGGGTTGGAGACAGACGGTGCAGCCACTGTGGAGAGAAGCTGTGGTTCCTCTCTTGTCAAAACCCTAACTTCCCTGCTCACAGATACCTGCTCAGGCCTCTGACCCAGGGCATCCTGCTGAGTTGAGCTGGGAGGCCCTGTGTGTGGAAGTTTACTAGGAACTTGTGGTCCTAGGGCAGGTAGGCTGACTCTCTACAGTCCTGCCATGAACCCTGATGACTGTCACCTGCCCTATTCCAGCTCTAGAGTCTGTCCTGTGCAAGGCAAATGGCCAAGACTAGCCCTAGGGCTGTCCTGAAGTCTTCCTTACTTGGAGCTGCTTCTGGGGAGTCAAAGGCCATGCTGGCTCTGTTACTTGAGTATATGCCAGGTGATTTGCTCCAGAGTCCCAAACCCAATGGCCACACTGGCTGTTCTTCCTAAGAAGTGGGCTTGGGGGTAAGACAATGAGTGTTATTAGTCACCTGAGTCACGTCATAAGCAATTGACTAAGCCCCTTGATAGGACATCCCCAAGAATCCTGGCTCTTGCCTACCCTCTGTGCCAAGCTTAGTTCTCTGGAAGGCAGCATCCCTTGAGGGCAGGACTTCATGAGAACCATCCTCTGTGGATCTCTCCTCCTTCTTCCCTTTCTGAACCTCTCAGGCCCATTACAGCTTTCCATGTGGGGGCAGCCCCATAGAACATCCCCAGGGTAGGTCAAGGGCATGCACAAACACCTGAGGAACAGGGTGAGTACTTAGGGCTAAGGATGCCTGAGGAGTTCACTCTGTTTCTAGCAGCTACCTCCCTGGAGTCTAGCCATAGGGGTAGTTACCATGCAAGGCTGGCTTTCTTCTTGTATCTTTACATGGACTTTTTACCTGCCTAGGTCCCTTGCCATCCCCATGGACCAGGGCTTGGAGCAGGGAGTGCTGGCAGGTCCTAAATGATCTCCATCTCCTACCTGCACATGTATACAGAAATAAGCCCTAAATGCTTTTTCTTAGTGTGCAATTTGCTGTCTATTTTTAACTTGTATAGAAAGGGCCAAAAAAGAAAAATCCCCAAGGAAGTCAGAGCGGATGGAGGTTGCAGGTTATCCAGTCACCCAAGGACCTGATGTAATTGCCGAAATGACATCTTTCAGCACAGGAGAGTCTCCCAGAGAAGGGCTTCCTCCTGCAACAGGCTATGCCTCCTCTCCTCTGCTGCTGTTGCTCTTAATTCCTTTCCAGCCATGTCAGGAAGACTTGAGGGAAAAAAAATCCCAGCATTAAAGACATGCTCTTTGTTTTTGCAATCTGTGACCCCAGCAATCTCTTTAGCAAGCCACGGTTCAGTGAACTGGCACACAGCAGCCGTTCAGCAGTGGAAAAATCATAAAACAGATGGAAGCTTTACATTTTTGTTTAGATTTTAAGAGCAGTTTTTATAACATCGCTTAAAACCATCCTGATGTATCGTACTGTTTACACTCAAAGCTTTGTAGCTAAGATGTTTACAGTACAGAGACTGTTTTAAGATATTTTATAGTTATGATATTTAGATAATTGGCCAAGAAAAAAATAGTTTGTTAAGATTGTCGTGATGTTGGTAACCGTGAAGGAACTTATGAGTCTCAATAAATATGTCCAGTTCAGTGGAAAGTACAAACTCAGTTAAAACAAAACAACACAAGAGGGAATATCTCTTTAGTGAAATCATTTCCTTTTCTTAATCAAAAGATGACAGTCAGGGCCTTAGAACGCCCATCTGCATGGCACCATGCCACGGCTCTCTGCTAGAAGCGGCATCTCTCTTTTCTCCTGATGGCTGCATGGTAACCCATCACTGTTCCACAGGAGTTCAGGACACCACCTCAGGACACGTCTGGCCAGCCCCACCCCTGTCTCTTTGTGCAGTCTGCAATAAGCACAGATTCTCTTTTTCTTTTTCAGTGTTGAAGAACTTATGCAGAGCTAGGATTTGGACCTCCCCCACTTTTTTTTTTGTCTTTATACTGCCCCCAAAATGGCATTAATCAAAAACAATAACTCCTTTTAACTTTCTAAAGTGCTCTGAAGGAAAGTATGAAATAATCTGTGTGTGGGCCACAAATGCAGAGAATGCAAACATTTCACAATAAACATCTTAAATGAAAGTCCCTGGCAAGATAGGCTGAAAGATAGGACATGCTGGGTTAATTAATGCATTCTCATAAAAATAAACCTCACTTTTAAGATTCGACCAATAAAAATCATTAGCATATTTGGGTCGGATGACTTTGTGTATATGTTCAACTTCCCCATGGCACATTGTCCTCTAGAAGTCTAGAAACAGATTTCAACTTCAAGTCAGAACTCCCCTCCCATCGGCCCTTTGTGTTCCTGACACAGCAATAGGATGATTTATTCTGGTTTTATCTGTAATACCTGCAATTGATCTACTAGCAATGGGATTAAATTTATCACTTTAGATGTATAAATCATAGTTAGATCATCCAAAAAATGTTTGGTTGCATAAAAATTCCTATTGTTTGCTGATGACACACAGTGTTTGCTTTTTGCTGTAATCAAATTACTATAGTACATAATTTTCACCCCAAGATGCTTTTTTTTTTCTATCTTGAATTGAATCATCTCAGCCTATTCACAAATTCTGTCTTTAAAACCTTCTCTTCCTTGAAATCACATGTTCAAACAAACATTAACATTGGGGCTGTGGACCGTGCACTGCTCTGGAGTTTTGCTAAATCAGAAATCATAGAAAATTTCCAAATCTCACTACAGTATGGACAATCTGGCTTTCTGCTGTGCACTTTGAAGACACACAGCTACAAAGGCCTCTTCTGTGAAAAGCAAGCCATCAAATCTGACTCATCTTTAAAGAACTGAAATTAGAATTCATAAACTCTCCCAAAGTTGTAACTACCTAGACAGTGAAATTCTCCACTTCCAATGCCACATCTCAAATCCTTATGAAAATAAAAACAACCTGAGAAAAATTATTGAAGAAAAATAAAAAAAAAACCTCTAGCCTGAGTTTAATTTTATCCAACTTTATTGGCAGCTTATTTTGAGCAAATGTGTAATAAAGTTAGCATGCAGAACAATTGAAAGAAATGAGGAAAAACAGTTTTTGTTGTTTTTTTATCCTGTTTCTGTTAATAAATACCAAGAAGCAGTAAATATCTGAATAAATAATTCGGGGATTTGCAAACCCTGGATTGACGACAGGACTTCAGGCCTCAGTAGTCATGCCATAATTGGTCTGTTCTATAGGTGGGCAGGCACTGTCCTGTCCATGCAGGGGCTCCCAGGGACTGCTGTCCTGTCCCTTTTCCCCTCCCTGACTCCTGTGGGGACACACTTGATCCCCTCAAAGCCCTTCTATGGTTATATCATTCCAACTGGTTTGGAGCAAGACAAGCACCCACTGTTAAGGAAAGGGCTTTTCCTGTGGACATTTTCTGACAGCATTTGCAAGCTGGAGTGTTGTGGGGATTGTAAACAGTGACTCTCATACCCTCATTTTGTGCCAGAGACTCAACATTGCCTATTTTAGAGACTATGTGTTTATGCTACAAAACAAACGTCGGCATGGCATATGTGTATATTTGTCCGAAGCCACACCTAGTGGTTCTTGGGGTGGGAGCACGTCTTTCATACCAATAGCCAAGCTTTGTGTACCTAACCTTCCCTTGCCTGCTCACTTTCACAGGTCACCAGGGCTTAACTTTTATGGGGAGGACAGTAGGAAGGTGTCCATTCCAGAAAGACCCATCCACAGCTGGGCTGATGACTGGGAGCCCTCCAAAGAATCCAAGGTCCCCATGCAGCAAGCTTCAAACTCGAGCATGCATGTATGAATTTTAGCACAAGTCCCTGGGGGTTTTCAGTTATTTCTATCTGGTGTGTAGCTGAGAAGTAGGTAGGTAGGCTTTGTAAGCAGCCTTTTAAAATATGTATGTGTGAATGTCTGTATGAGTATGTGCCTATGAGTGACGATGACTGTAGAGGTCAGAAAAAGGTTTCAGATCCTCTGGAGCTGGAGTTACAGGTGGCAGTGAGCCACATGATGTGAATGATAGGAACGAAACCAGGTCTCCTGGAAGAGCAGCAAGTGTCATTAACAGCCGAGTCATCTCTCTGGCCACTAAACAGACTTTTGCATGTATTATGTGGGAGACAGATCTGCTGTGATTTAAATATCGTTGACTGTGTCCCCTGGGGGTCATGAGTTATGGATTTGGTACTCAATATGGTAATACTGAGAGGCGATGGGACCTTTAATGGGTGGAGCCTTCAGGAAGCTACTCTTGGAAGAGATTGAAATAAGCTCCCTTGGAACTCTGAGCTCCAGAGCTAGGGAGTGGTGATAAGAGTAAGCCTAGGGGGTAGAGATATATCTCAGTTGTAGAATGCTTGTTTACCATACACAAGACCCTGGGCTCTATCATTCACACTGCACATACAAATAATGATAATAACAGTAACAAATGAATAAAAAATAAAAATAGTTCCAGCCTGGGCTACATGAGACACTATCTCATAAAACCAAACCAAACTAAAGAGAGTAAGCTTGACTCTATAAATTGCTCACTGGTGATCCATTTGGGGACTGCTCTCTCTTGTATGTTCTTACCACTTTCCATGAGGTTCTCTACAGAGCTGAGCAAATGCACATCTCCAGAATCTTCAGAATGATGAGCTAAATACACCTTGTAGTAGTTTGAATGTAGTTGGTCCCCATAAGCTCATAGGGAGTGGCACTATTGGGAGGTATGGCCTTCTTGAATTAGCTGTGGACTTGTCAAAGGAAGTGTGTCACTGTGGGGGCAGGCTTTCAGGTTTCTCTTGCTTAAGCTCAGATGTAGCCAGCACCATGTCTGCCTGTAAGCCACCTTTGCTCCCTGCCATGATGATAATGGACTGAACCTCTGAACTATAAGCCGCCACCCCAATTAAATGTTTTCCTTTAGAAGAATTGCTGCAGTCATGGTTTCTCTTCACAGCAATAGAACCCAAACTAAGACACACCTCTTTTTTTTTTTTAAAGATAGCCAGCCTAGGTTACCATATTATAGTAACTACAAGCTAATATGTGACCTATCCTTGGAGAAACTAGGCTTCTTTGAATAAGATGCAGGCTTCTGCAGCCCCTAAAGTCTCAGTCACAGAATTCTGGGCTGGATAATGGGAAGCAGCAAGACTGGCCACCCCGAGTGCACTATACTAATTTTGCTTTAGTATTTTTAAGGTAACAGACTGAGGTGGGAGTTGGGATGACCACAAGTAAGAAAGGTTGGAGGAAGTGGACCACAGCCTAGGGGTGAGCTTCAGAGGATATAGTCAAAGCTTTTTAGAAGTGACTCTATGCAGGGATGCTTCCAATTAGGCTACAAGGACATCATGACGATCCATCCCAGACCTCACATTGGAGTCTCCATGTGCTTGTTTCTTCCCTCCCTCCTGGGTACCAATGATGGATCTTGTTTTTTGGGTGCTGTTGACTTTGCCTGTCTGTCATTGTGTCAGCACTGAGCCTGGAAGCTGAGCATTGGAGGCCACTGCTATGTGAGGCACTTGCTGGTTAGGACAGTGTGAGGAAGGCATTTGTTCACCAAGAATGGGTTCCATGAGAGTCATGGGATTTCACACCTCCCATCGCTAGAAGCTCTCTGGACACTTTTACATTCAATTCTGCTATTGAGCAGCTGGGAAAGTCAAGGCATGGGAAAAGAATGGACTCCCAATCTCAGATAGTAAATTATGACCAGCTAGGCAATGACCAAGGCTCCTGGTTCTTAGCCCTGTGTCCTCGTCACTACTTATGTAAATGAGAATGTACCAGTCAACATTCAGTGTAAGACACTAACTAGATGGTTAGTTCTAGAACATCTTTAGACCAGAGGAACCTCTTTAAAGAGTATCCTTCATCTCTGGACCAAATCTCCCAGCTGCCTTTCTGAGGAGTCTCAGACCAATCCACAGAATAAATAAACTTTTACAGGGTGGCAGGAATTTCACTGTGTACCTACGTATCTTTTAGTGTACCTGTGCGGCATCATGGAAGAGTCAGGTACCCTAAATCCAAGTCACAGCACAGACTGATTCTTAACTCTCTGTCCAACATACTAGAACATCTCCTGGGCTACCTTTCTATCTGAGAATGTCAACAGCATAGTAGCTACTAATTGTGTACTGGGCACATTATTGTTTTCAGTGAACTAATTACTGATTCAGTTAGTCTAAATCATTCTTATAGCCATCACCCCATCTTACAGAGGAGGAAATAGGCTAAGAGTGGCTATTGAGCATTCTAGGTCCACAGTCAGTGGTACAGGAGGACTTAGTGCTTGACAGCTTACCCCAACACTGGTGCTTGGTTCTGCCCTTCCTGGCCATTCCTCCCATACTGCCCTACTGTCTCCAGGTATGTTCCTCTCTGATTCCATTCCTATCTGTTCACTTAAGTAGTTGGGGACAGCATATTGACTCTTGTCTGTGACAATTCTATATCAAATGAAATAGATTGGCTTCAGGAAATCCATCAGTCAGTTTGAGAAAAACCTTAATTAGTCCTTGGCACAGGCTTGAATAGATGCTCCCACAAGGTGAAAGTGGCATGCAAATAATCTTTGAGAACATGGACGCTGCATGATCATACCTTTAGGTGTGATCCCATAGCCTGCATCTCTCTGAGCTGTATGTTGGACAGAGAGTTAAGAACCAGTCTGTGCTGTGACTTGGATTTAGGGTACCTGACTCTTCCATGATGCCGCACAGGTACACTAAAAGATACATAGGTACACAGTGAAATTCCTGCCACCCTGTAAAAGTTTATTTATTCTGTGGATTGGTCTGAGACTCCTCAGGAAGGCAGCTGGGAGATTTGGTCCAGAGATGAAGGATACTCTTTAAAGAGGTTCCTCTGGTCTAAAGAGCCCCCTCTCATGGTGGCTCTTTCTCCTTATCTCTGTCATTCTTATTTTCTTTTCTTTTTTTTTTTTTTTGTTTTTCGAGACAGGGTTTCTCTGTGTAGCTTTGCGCCTTTCCTGGAGCTCACTTGGTAGCCCAGGCTGGCCTCGAACTCACAGAGATCCACCTGGCTCTGCCTCCCGAGTGCTGGGATTAAAGGCGTACGCCACCAACGCCCGGCTGTCATTCTTATTTTCAATGGCACTTCTCTCCTCCTCCTCTTACCTTTAAAGCCTCTCCTTCCATTTACAGTGCCATCATGTTCAGGTTTGCTTCGTGTGTTGTTTCTGTATGACGCTTTCCTTCCCACCTTAAAGCCCCTTCCCGGAGGGAACTTACTCGTCAGCTTTAGTGTTAAGATTGATGACTTCAGCCTTCTTTCACTTCTTTTTAACATGGCACAAATGTGGGCTACACTTTCTGGATCAAAATCAAACAGGAAGAACGAGGAACATGTAGTGACTCTACGGTGCAGAGTTCCACACCATGGGTTCTCCTTTTCATCCTGGAAGCTGGCTTCTCACAGCATCTTAGAAACAGGCTTTGGGAGAGTACTGGGGGTTTCTTCTTCCAGATATGCATAGAGGGCAGAGGCTAATTACCTGCTATGTAATGAGCAAGAGAAACAGTGAACGACAGTAAGCTCAGGAAATCTCTGGTCTCCCTCAGTGCCATGGCTAGAGACAACATAGGCCTGACTTCCAGCACAGAATCATTGGCAGGGTTACAAACGAGGAACGGGTAGTGGTGAGTTAGGGTCAAAAGACTGTCCTTGTAGGAAGACAAAAGAATATCTCATTCAAGCTCCCCAAAACATGTGCTGTGTTGCTTGGGGTCAATAGAGGTCAATAACAATGCTAGAGTGGTGACACCAGATTTTCAGTGCATGACTCCTTCCCCTCAAGTTACTAAGATCACTGTCACAAAATGAGAAAGTCACCAAACATCATGAAGTCTCCAGTACCAGTAGTTCACAAACTATCTTCCATAGTAACCCAAGGGTTCCAAGGAGAGGCTTTGGAAGCCAAGATAAGGGGGCAAAGAAGCAGGGTCCCTCTGGCAGACTTATGCAGAGTAAGTATCTCCCATCAGTTCCTTGTGGAAAGAGCTCTGCCACGAGAAGATGCTGAGAACCCACAGATATAGATGAAGTTCTTTATTCCACAAGTAGGAAGCCAGGTTTCACCATCGAGTGAAGAATCACACATGTTGGCTCTGTACAGCCAGGTGAGATCAATGTCT